>NW_023601322.1:54370679-54440993 GCF_014898055.3 Talpa occidentalis
AGGCTTTTTTTTCAAGAGAATGAAGCAGAATTGATGCTTCAGTCGCCTGTTTATTCTGTGGCGAGCAGAGCAACCCATGTTGAGATGACTGGGAGAAGATTCCCAACTGGGAAGGTCAGTTTGCTGGGATCTGATCCACAGAGGATAAATAGATCACTCCAAAGAGCACTGATTGGGCCCCAGGGTCATAAGGAATTAGAATGTGAGATGGAGAAGTCAGACAAAAATTGGAAAGTCTCTGTGAAGAAGTAGAAACCCCACAGAAAATCAAACTAAACAATTCTCCCAGTGTCACCCAGAGCGGTTGTCAATGCTTCAAGTTTACTAGGGAAGCGTAGGCTTTGTAGGCGCTCAGTGTTTAAAGGCGGGGTACAGTACAGAGCAAGCAAGACTGAACCCTGTCCATGGTCGGGTCCCATGGCTCAAGTCCCCTTCAGATTGGTAATCTGAGGCCACAAGGAAACCTGAAAGGGGGTTAGTCCTGGGGTTGGCCCAACAGATCAAGCACCCAGCTCTTGATGTGACATTGGATGGTTCCCAGGGATTGTGACTCCACCGCTTGCCCTCTCATGCACATTCTCTGCTCCTCTTTGTCCCAGGCCAGACTGCTTATGGACTCCTTCTCTGGGTGCTCCTCCCTCATCACTGCTCCCTGGTTCTGGCAGAGAGCTAAGGGGGTGGCTCAGGCCTGCTTATGAGGGTCTTCTGCAGGGCTGCGAGAATATGGGTGGAGCAAAAGTTGGTTAAAGGTGGTAGGAGACATTTCCTGAATGCGAGCCTGTGTGAATTTTAGGAGGCAAGGAGCAAAAAGAAAAAAAAAAGTAAAGTTATCATTAATATTGGCCCCAAGAGTGGGAGGAGCCATAACACTATAGGATTTTGAAACCACGTCAGCAGAGAGTTGGAGCCCCCGCTTTCCCTTTCCACGTCTTTGCGCAGTTTCATGAAGGCTTCCACATTTTGTTCTAACAATCACTGACTCACTGATATAGTAACAACATTCTTCCCTGAGGAACAGGCAGGTTCCCCCTTACCAGCCGTTGACAGTTCGAGAGCCCACCGGTTTGGAGCGTGGCCTGTGCCAGGGAGGGGAGCTGTCTTTGTGATGATGCTAAAGACAGAGGTTTTTCTAAGGAGGTGTCTATCCTTTAACCGAAATGTTAGAAAGCAGGAATGAAAGCTGACAAGGGTGTCAGTTTGCTGGCAGGGGTAGCTGTGATTGGAGTCCCATAGGGGGAAAGAGAGTTGGGGAGTCTGGCAAGCAGCGTCCATTATCTTGGTCGTAGTGGTATTGAGATTAATTGGAGCTGCCGCCAGTAGAGGCCTCTGAGGGAAGCACAGAGGAAAGAAGAGGAGGTATTAGTCCCAAAAGAATCATTTAGGAAGAGTATAGCGTTTTGGATTTTATGAACCCAGGTTGAGGGTGTCTCAGTCTTTTCTGATGATGTTAGCTGATTTTGTAGGACTTGCTCTGAATGGAGGATGTCCTGGGAGACTTGGACTGTGGCATTTTGTGTCGGGACATATTCCCTTGAGACGGACAATGTTGCCACTGGGGAGGAATGCCAGCCAGTGACCCTGCAGCTTGGACTCCCTGTACCCAGTGTTGGTCCCAAGGATCTGAAAAAGATAGTTAACCTGATTTCGTGTTGAAACCCGTATTATGACGGACTGGAGAGAACATAAAGCCTTTGTCTGGAAGGTGCACTGTACATGACAGGTAAGGGCACCCCCCATATTCTTTGTAGGTATTTTGCATTGATCTAAGGTTTGATGGTAAAAGGAAAAAAACAAGGTGTCCGTAGGGTTAGTAATCGACGGAAGTAAGAGTGATGGGTGCTGTGCATCGGCCTGTGGGCATCCGCAGTACCCACCAAGTGGTAGTCTCCATGGATCCTGAGAAAAAGGTCTCCCTGACTTTGAATTTCCATACCTAGGACACTGGGCTAGGGAGATTTTACAAGAAATGCGCATCCTAGTAGGACCCAGGTTATGACATACATACTATTTGTCTTCGGGGGCACGTTTGACCCGAGAGAGATGGTGCCAGAAGGGGTGTCCCAGAAGTGTTACCGCTGTAGGCGTGGGGAGAATGACCGTGTGCAGACCGGTCCATGGAGGCTGCAGTGGCTTTGGCTGAAGCGATTCGAGCAGGAGTCGGTCTCCCGGATGCAGCGGTGGGGAAGGTCAGTTGAGGAGGTTAGGATCCGAGGCAGGACTGGGTAGGTACCGGTCTGTGTGTTCCCGGAGCTGTTGCCTGAGTGGGGAGAGGTCAATCCTGTCTGGGAAAGTGTCCACGCAGTTGGCAAACTGCAAAAGAAGAAGGTGGGTGAACTCCCCCTTGAGGTGACGTGCGAGCATAGGTTTGACGACGGGAACATAGCTGCCAGACTTTTGCACTCAAGGAGGGGTGGAAGAAGAGCGACTCAGGAATTGGCGTTCATTAGGCTCCTACGTCAGAGTGATGGAGGGGACAGATAGAGAATAGGGGCAGGGTCTGCAGCAGAGTCAGTGCTGGGAGCCCTTGCTGCTGCATCAGCCTGTTATTCCCTGTGGTCACGTAAGAACTGTCCGTGTGGTGTCCTTCACAGTGGATCATGATGACTTCAGTTGGAAGCTGCAAGGCCGCTAGAAGCTTAAGGATAAGTTTAGCGTTCATGATGGGGGACCCCTTGGTGGAATGGAACCCCCTTTCCTGCCAAATCGCAGTGTGACTGTGGGCCATAAGGCATATGTTGAATCCGTATAGATGGTGACTTTCTTAGGTTTGCTGAATGTAGGGGCCCCGGTAAGTGCTCTGAGTTCTGCCTTTTGGGAGGTGGTTCCTCTGGGCAGCTTTCCTGCCTCGATGACCTGATCAAGGGTAACCATGGCCTAGGCAGCTCCGCTGACCTCGCGCACCTTCGCAAGAGCTGCCGTCTACAGACAGAGCCCAGTGGGCATCTGACCAAGGGGAGTCGGCCAAACCCAGTCTGGAGGTTTGCATTTCGTCCAGGATTTCGGGACACGAATGAACGGCAGAAGGGGGCCAGAGACAGAAGAGGGCTGGGTTGAGAGAATTAGACTGAGTGAGACTCACCAGAGGGTTTTCGATAAAGAGCACGTGGAAGTCCTGTGAGCGGGCAGGAGTGAGAGTGGAGAGCGGGCGGGGAGACAGGAGGGCCTGAAGGCGGTGCGAGGCATGTGCTTGGACAGGTCTTCCCAGAGTAAGTTTGAGGGGTTCCCGGGTGAGTAGAGCTGCCGCCACCAGGGCTCTAAGGCAGGGTTACCAGCCCCTGACAGTGGGATCCATCTGCTTGGAGAGATAAGCGACAGGATGCAGGGCTGGGCCCAGAGGCCGGGGAAGGCCGCCTGCCGCCATACCCCGACGTTCGTCTGTGCACAGGAGGAAAGGCTTTTCTGGGTCAGGAAGGGCAATGGCAGGTGCCCCAAGGAGGATATGTGTGAGTAAAAGGAAGGCCCTGCGGACCTCCTGGGGGATTGGAGATGTCCTTCAGGGGAGGAGGCTTTTGCTGCCCCGTACAGTGGCTTGGCTGGGAAAGCAAAATTAGGGATCCAGTGACGGAAGAATCCGACCAAACCTAGGAAGGAAAGGATTTGTTCTGCTGATTCACGGGAGGGAAGGTCCCGGATGGCCTGTTTGTGGTCCACCGTCAGCTGTTTGGAGGAAGGAGTTAGTCGAAGACCCAGATAGACGGCTGTGAGGACTGAAAGTTGGGGTTGGATGGGGAGACGCGGTATCCTTTGGAGCACAGGAAGGTGAGGAGTTGTGCAGTGTGTTGCTGAGATTGTGGCGGAGAAGGACTGCAGAGGAGGAGGCCAGCAACATCCTGGAGGAGAGTGCGGGGTGGAGTATGACATGACGAGAGATCACTAGCTCATGCCTGACCAAACAGATGAGGGCTGTCCCGGAACCCCTGAGGCAGGACTGTCCAGGCCAGTTGCTGGGAGGTGTGTGTGTCCGGATCTTCCCAAGTAAAAGCAAATAGGAAGTAACCTTGAGGATCCTGAGGGAAGGTAAAGAGAGCAACTTTGAAGTGAAGTACAGAGAAGTGTGTGGTAGAAGATGTACATGAGATAGGAGGGTGTAGGGGTGGCACTCCAGGATGGATAGGCACCACCGCCTCGTTGATGAGGCGAAGGTCTTGAACTAGGCAATAAGAACCGTCGGCTTTTTAACGGGGAGAAAGGGAGTATTACAGGGCAGGTTGATAGGAGTAAGGAGTCCCTTTCCCAGGAGTCCTTGGATGATGGTTTGAGACCCTGACGGTGAGTGATGGTGAGGACGCCCCCTGGGGAAGAGAGGGAAAAGAAGAGGGATCCTTAAGGTGAATGAGGACTGGGGTATGATGGTGGCAGCAATTGGGGTAGAGACATCCCATACTTATGGGTTAACTAAGTCTGCCGGTAAAGGGGTGTACTGGGCTTGGGGATCGCAATCAGGTAGCAAGGGAGGATGAAAGCTTCTGCCGGGTCAGGAGACCATGAGATCGCGGCTCCCAATTGGCCAGCAGATCCCGTCCTAATAAAGGGGTGGGGTACGTGGGCATGGCTAGGAAAGAGTGGACCAGTGGTTTGTTATTAAGCTGACACTGAAGGGGTGCGGTGGTCCCGGGCTGAGAGGGAAGGCCGGCAACACCTGTAACCGAGACCTGAGAAGGGTAAGTTTGACTGGAATAGGAGGGGAGGACAGAGAAGGTAGCCCCCGTGTCAACCAGAAAGGAGATGGACTTACCTGCTACTGTAACAGGGTGGTTCCCTGGAAAGGGGAGGTTCCAGGTTTCCTGCCCTACCCAGGGAGGGTGGAGCTGAGCAGAGAGAAGAAGCTGCAGAGAATCTCTGCAGGATGGAGCCGGAAGGAGACCTGGAGGAGGCCTATGGAGCCAGGAGACGTGTGAAGGAACTGCACTTGCCTTTTGGTCATGGACTGGGTGACACAGATGTGGGTGAGATGCGTGGGGAAGTGACTGGTGGTTTTTGTCTTGCTTTTGATATTGTTCTTTTCCCTCCAGACTAGTCTGGTTGTTTCTGGTCCTTTTCTGTGCGTCCCCACTGGAAGGTGCTTTAGACTTGGGGCAGGCTTTGGGGTCTTGCCCTGGGCCAATCCCATTTGGATGGGCTTTTAGCCACAAGGGGACGGGTAACTTAGGGTTCTTGATTTAGAAACTATATTCTTTGCCTTTGGTGTATTGATTCCTAATTGTACTAAAGTTCTTTCCCATTAAAGTCTATATGTTTTGTGTTGATGTGGCGGATGGCAGAACCTATTTAAAGCAGGCAGTTTTGGGGGGTCTGGGCTGCCCCTCTCCCTGTCCTGTAACACTACCTTGAACGTTACCCTGGGCTCCTCGAAGGTTATTGGGGTCGACGAGTCTGGGCCTCTTTGGTCCTCAGCCGCCAAACCCAACACCGCCAGTGGCAAGAGCTGCATGGGGCTGGAAGGACTGGCCCACCACAGCCAGGCATGGAGGGACAGTCACTTTTCCAGTGACCCTGGACATTGCAGATGGGGCATGGTCCTGGCAGGGGTTGGGGCATTGTCTGGACCAGTGGCGTTCTTGGCCACACTTGAAGCAGGCTCCCAGCGGCGGTGGGTTGGGGCCCATGGGGCCCATTGTTGTCCTCTGTCGGGCAGCAGGTGCTGCAGTGGTTGGAGGAGCAGGGCGGGTGGTCTCAAGGCAGCTACTAGGGCCTGAGCTTGAAGCTCAGGCTTCTGGCGACTACTGGTCTCTCTATCCATCCCGTCCTGTTCCTCCTGGTTATGAAATACTTTAAAGGTCATATTCAGCAGATCGGGGAGAGAGGTCCAGGGTTCCCTCCTCTGGCCCTGGGGCCTCTGGAGGCTCTGCCCACACAGCCCCACACCCCTCTCCTGGTCCTGTACCTGCTCAGCTCTCCCCAACCATTCCACACCCCACCCCTCAACCGCTCTGCTCCCTTCCAGGTGCTTCACCAGTTTCGTTGCCCGCCTGGCCCTTCACCTGCTCTGCTCCAAGGACATCTGTGCTCCAGGGACATCTGTGCTGCCCAGACTTCTGTGCTGCAGTCCTGTGAGTCTCATGCTGTTCCTGGCCCCTCTGACTGGGCCCAGCCCCTGAGCCTCTCCAGAGCCTCAACCTTCCCTGGTGTACTCCTGTTCACCATGGCCACTGAGTGGTTGTGCTTTGGGGTGTGTCTTCTGCCAGGTATGGCGCTATTTTTAATCTTTGTTGCTCTCCAGTTCCAATGCTGCACAACATTCCAGGATAATTTCTAATACTCTATCTCTGGCCCTGATGATTGCTGAAGGGGCCACTGCACTGGTAGGCCAGCCACATCTTGGGGGAGGTCTTAGGGTGGTGCTGGAGGGCTGGGGATCTGGACTGATTGTTTTGGCCCTGCTTTCCTGGTCCTTCTCCAGCTGGGGGCCTGTCTCAGTGGTGCTGCTGTGCTCCCCAGCGTCCTCCAGCTGGAGGACTGACACCGAGGTGCTGCTGTGCTCCCCGGTGTCCTCCTGCTGGGGTCCAGCCACAGAGGTGCTGGTGTCCCCCCAGGCGTCCTCCAGCTCTGGGCCTAGCACAGAGGGTCTGCCCTTCGGGTGTCCTCTAGCAGGGGGCCTGGCCCTGTGGCGGTGGTGTGCTCCTGGGTGTCCTCCAGCTCAGGGACCTGGCGGAGATGACCCTGTTGCCCGGGGTGGCATCCTTTCCCCTCTTTTGGACTTTCGCAGGATACCCGGCCTTCGGGCATTCCCCAAAACCTCCGGCTGTGGGAGGGGGGCGGGTGGGCACTGGGTGCTTTCGCAGGATAACCGGCTTGGGGTATTCCCCGAAACCTCGGGTCACCAGGCTCCCGGAAGGTGACGCACTTCGGCACCTGGAAGGTGACGCGCCTGGGCTGCTCCTCCCCTTCCTCCTCATAGTCCTCCTCCTCTGCCTGCTTCCTGGAGCAGAGGATCAGGTAGGTGGCCATGACTTCGTCGTACTTGTTAGCGTCAATGGCCTCCCGAATTTCCTGCCTCTGGTAGCCCAGGCGCTCCATAGCTTTGGTTATGGCCGGGTCCTAGGGGCTGAGCGACGGCTCACTGAAGGGCAGGAGTCCCTTGCTCGTTCCTGCTACCCAGGCGTGCTGCTGGATGCTCTCCAGGGGGCGGCGCCTCCAGGGGTCCCGTGCCATCATTTGGCCAGCAGGTCCCCGCCCTGGACCGTGAGGTAGGAGGTCAGGTGGTCGTTCCCGCCCAGGACCCGCTCCCTGATAGCCCTGAGGCTGGGCCCCTGAAGGGCAGTGTGCCGGTCACCATTTGGTAGGGCATGATGCCCAGGCTCCACACATGCACCTTGGGGTTGTTGTACCGCTGGCCAAGGTAGACCTCGGGGGCCCTGTGTTCTGGGCGACAGCAGCACGTGCTCAGCGCCCGTTTGAAGCCCTGGACGCTGAGCCCGAAGTCTGCCAGCTTGACTTTTCCCTCTCGGGTCAGCACAATGTTCTCGGGGCCTCACATCCCGGTGTGCAATGCCTTTGGCATGGCAGTGTCTGAGGGCCGCGAGGATCTGCTGAAAGAGCGGGCGGGCCTCGCTCTTGTCCAGGCGCCCACGCTCGCTCAGGAAGTCCTGCAGGTCTTCCCCCTGCACGTACTCCATGACGAGCTGCAGCTCCTGCCCGGTGTCCACCACCTGGAAGAGCTCCATGATGTTCGGGTGATAAAGGGCCTTCATGCACCCCATCTCGCGGGCCAGGAGCTGGAGGTCAAGCAGCACGGACTTCCGGACGCCCCTGATGTGCACCTTCATGTCTGTGAGCTCGTGCAGCACCAGCATAACCTTGGTGTGGGTGTCCCGCCCCAGTGCCTGCAGTGCCTGGTAGCTTTTTGATTTATGTCCCTGAAGAGTGAGGCGATTGCACATAGCGCCTATGCACTTGGACTATGCAGACTACACTAAGCAGCCCTGACTGTGCTCACAGCCCTTGCGCTACCTCCGCTGACAACTGACTCTCCTACGATATTAACAAATGTACTAGTACTAATAGTACTCAAGTATTCACTAAACCTCACTAAACACTGACAATGCTAACTTAACTCAACCAGCAATACTAACTTCACTCACCTTACTAGCAATACTAACTGCACTAAAAATAAATGAAAATACACAATCAAACAAATTACAAATGATATAAAAATGTAAAAATATGGTAACAATAAACCAATTTCAAACTCCACTAAATTGAAGAATAAAACAGAACAACAGAGACCAATAGAATAAACAACAGAACAAGCCACAATTAGAAAATAAAAACTGGAAAAAACAAACAAACAAACAAAAAAACAAGAGAAACGACAAAGGGGAAGAAAGAACAAACAACGAAACAAGAACAGAAGGGAAAATGGGGGAGATCACTCAAAAAATAAAATCAAAAAACTAAAAACTGACATAAAAGAATAAAGAAAAAAAGCCAATAACAAAACAATAAAGGAAAATAAAAAAAACAAGGAAATAAAAGGAAAGGAAAAAGAAAAAGTAGAAAAAAGCAATACAAAAAAGCAAATACAAAAAAAAAAAAATCAAGGAAAATAATGGAAAAAAACAAAGAAAGAAAAATAAAGTAACTAAAATAAACAGCCTAAACAAATAACTAAATAAGTAAAGCAATAAATAAACCAAAAGAAAACCAAATACCCCCAAACACGCTCTCACTCTCTCTGTCGTGGTCCGGAGTGCACAGGTCACTGTCCAAAGCTTCCCGGCTCCTGAGGACACAGGCGCAGTCCGGGCGGGCCTGATGTAGGCGGGGCCGGTGCCGTCACAATGGCTCTTTGTGGCGTCAGAGCCAGAGGCCACAGCCATTGGCAGAGGGAACCCCCAGCGGTTTCTCAGCCTTAACGAAAAGCTGCCGCTTAACGACAACCCTTGGAATGCCCGAGAGGCCCTTTCATTTGTCCTGAGCAATCCCGTCCTGGGTTTTGGCTTTTCAAGGCGCCCCCATCCTGGCCCTGCCTTGTGCAGATGCTTTACTGTCGTGCTCACACTGTGCAGAGAACAGCAAACAGGGGGCGCAGGCGGTTGGGCGCGGGCTGGGGAGCTGTCCACAGCCTCTGCCGCGCCCGCGAGGGTCCCACGTGGCGCGCAGACCCCTCCTGCCGCGCCCGCTGCTCCCCTCAGCAGTGCATTTCAGTCAGTCTGCCTGTTCTGTTCCCGGCTCTGTCTCTGGTGAATCCTCTCACCCTCCCGCGCATCTGGCCTGTACCCCGGTGCTTGTATAAATAAAATCTTTTAAAAAAAATTAAAAAAAAAAGGCACAGTTACTAGTGTTGCAGTGAACTAGTAAGGTTTAAATTCTAAAATTTTCAAGAGGTAATTTCAGATTTCTTTTTCAGCCTGTCTTTCTTTTTGGGGGCTATAATTGTGTCATGGACTCTAGTTTAGTAGAAAAATAACATTAAATAATAATACTATATACACAATAGTTCCTTTGAGAAGAAACAAACTACAAATACAATAGGTCATAACAATACCAATGTGCTTAAAAACTAAACAAAAATGTTAGGTAATTCAGAACACTTCGTTTTTTAGGTTGCTTTTAACACTTTTGCCAACAATGATTTAATAGTGATAAATATCAGGAAGTGTAACTATCATTGTTTTAATTCCATATATATTACATATATCAATATGTGCACTTACAAATACATTAATAAGTATCTGAGGAAGGAGATTTAGAGAAGAGAGGTTAATCATTTTTTCCAAGGTTACCTATATATGATATTCACTCAAAAGAAACAATGACTAATAATTGAGAAACTACACTGTACTTTTGTAGAATTGATAGTGTTCTAGTGATCAGGATATAGAGAGAATGTTGTGATAAAACTGACTTTTCAGTGACAGGGAAAAAAAGCAACATAAATAAGTTTCAAAAAAATCCAACAGAGAAATAACAAATGGTGATAGGATCTGTAAAAAGGATTGAAACATACCAATTGAATTTTCAATACCATTTAGGATAACATCAAAATATGAAACCCTTAAGGATATTTTTAATAAAATGTATGTATCTATCTGTAAAGCTATGAAAACATTATTCTTTAATGGAAATTATAAGACTTCAATAAATGACAATATGAACTCTATTTACAGACCAGGATGCATACAGCAAAGTTTGGGAGAAAGCACAATTGCAGAGGGGAGCACAGAGAGGCAGAAATGACAGAATCACCCTGCAGTAAGAAAAAGGAGGTCAGTGTTTCATGTGGACAAAGGAGAAAGAATTGCGAGATAAGGTCAAAAATATTCACAGAAACTAGTCACTCAGAACTTCATGCCAATTGTGAAAATGGAGAGAGGTGTTGGAGAGTGGAGTGAATTGAATAGTTTGTGTTTGAGAAAAATCTCTTTGCATTGGGGAAACTAGATTGTAGGAGAACAAGAATGCAACAGGGAAAACAATGGAGAAACTTGCAGTAGACAAAGAGAGAGGAGTGGGTCAGAGTGGTACGTTGCTTAGGATGTTAGTTAATAGGGCTGATTTGGATGGGTATAGAAAGTGAGGGAAAGACAGAAATTAAAGATGCTGCCAAACTTTCTATCCTGAGCAACTTGGTAGATGTGATTGCTATTTGCTTTTTTTTTTTTTAAGTTTTATTTTTATTTCCTGAATTCAGAGAACAAAGAGTAGAGGTTTGGGTAGATGGAAGATTGGTGTAGTTGAAGAGGTTAGGTTCCATCTTCTTTTATAAGAAATCACACCACTCTATCTAACAAAGATTTATTGATATATAATGTTGTGGGGAAGAATCAAGGGGTAGGCCCTGTTGCAGGGGTGAAAGAATTCACCAGAGACAGATGAGAACAGACCAGGTGAATTAATTGAAATACACTGCTAAAAGAAGCAGAGGGCGAAATAGGAGGGGTGTTCTGTTCAGAGTTTGGGTCCCTAGTCTCTATTTATACTCTAGACACCATTGACTGGTTAGGGTGACTAGTCTTGGGTGTGTCCTGACTGATGATCTGAATCAGCATAGAGGGTCATCAGTTCTGGGCTTCACCAGCTTAAGGTCCATGTTTCCATGGCAGTCCCACCCACTCCCTTTATCATTCCAGCCTCCCATACTTGCCTGCTGGGTAATGAGTGGGGTCTTGGTTTTCAAATTCTTAATGATACTTTGACAGGCCAGAGGTGCAGGGGTGAAAAATTTCACCAGAGGCAGACTGGAGAACAGAAAAGGCACATTTGTTCAAATACACTGCTAAGAGAAGCAGCAGGGGAGACAGGAAAGATCTGCAAGTGAAGAAAGATTTGGGGCTCCCTTTTATAACTGGTTTTGTCAGTTTTGCTTTGGGAAGTAAGTTTTGGGCTGGTTAGTGCAGGGGTGTCTGATCCTGGGGGGTTGATCTTTGACCCAGAATGTGTCCTGGCCTTGCCTCCACATTCCTGGTCAAAGGGATCCATCTTACGGTTTGGGACCCAGAGCAGCCTTATCAGTTCTCTCTGTGTTCAAGCCTCCCAAACCTTCCTGCTGGGCAAGGGGTGGGGTTAATTTTAACCTTATTTAACGCTACCCCACCAGATACCATTTGGTTTCTGTTTTCCTGCCACAGTGGATACTTTCCTATATGCGATTTACATTCCCTCTTCCTGGTCTTCACCTGTCTGCATCCATTAAATTTGGAAGTCTCTACTGACAGAAACAATTCAAAGCATGCACTTTATGAATTAACACTCTTATATCAATAAGTGTCAAATAAATTACCAAAAAGAGAAGCCCAAATCCCCAAAGGCTAAACACGGAAGCAATTCTACAATTTCTTAAGAGAGAATTTCTGAGAATTAAATTTTAAATTATGGTGAAATCAAAAGCAGCAAAGGGGTTGAATAGGGTTGCTTTATGTTTTATTGCTAATTCCCTGTCAAAGCCATATGTTTAATTACCAAATATTAGAACATGTGCCCATCAAATTGTTAGCGGGGAAGGAAGTCCTGAGCTAATTCCATACAGGCTTTGTGGCCTCCACCCCCACTCCAGACCAAAGCCATCAGGACACCAGGAAAGACAAATCCCATCACCACCAAAAGAGGGTTGCTGGGACCTGAGGGTGGAGTTAAACATCCAGGTTTGATATAAAACCAGACACATGGGTCTTGGGGCCCCCTTCTTGGCTTCACGGCTCTTGGCTCGTGGCTAGATCTCAGAGTACCATTGGGTTTTCAGGTCGGCGGAACGGGTAGGACGCATTTAAGACTTTATTTCCCTATTTTCTCCCTGAGTTGTACATTTCCTAATTTCCCCTTTCCTCAGAGTGCACTCATCCCTCTTGTGGACCTGACTCAGTATGTTCCTGACTACACTGAGCGGGATGAGGAGAGAGCTACTGCATGGGGATTTACTGAGTTTGACCCCAGCTCCACCTGGAGAGTAAACTCCCATGGGATGATACTCCTCCAGAAGGCCCTGGTATATCCGGTGCTATAACATCTTCATGGAGGATCTCACTATGGGAGAGATGCCTTATTAGAAACAGTGCGCCCATATTTGAAGGACCCATATTTACATAAAATAGCACACCTGGGGCTGTCAACTATGTGCCAGCAATAACCCCAAGACTGACCCCACCCTAAAGCCGTTGGGGTTCAATATCGGGGCAAGCGCCCTTTTGAGGACTGGCAGGTGGACTTTACACAAATACTTAGAAAAACAGGCAGTTTCAAATACATACTGGATTTTGTGGACATGTTCTCCAGATGGGTGGAAGCTTTTCCCACAAAGATGGAGAAAGCTTCCAAGGTGGCAAAAGAGCTGCTGAAGGAGATAATCCCTTGCTTTGGGTTGCCCAACTCCATCCAGAGTGATAATGGGCCAACATTCATCTCTGACTTTACTCATGCAGTAAGCACTGTGTTACAGATCAGCTGGAATTTGCATGCTGCATGGAGACCACAAAAATGAACCACACCTTAAAGAAAACCTTGGCAAAACTGTGCCAAGAAACACACCTTCATTGGGACCAAGTACTATCCCTTGCCCTCCTCCAGATAAGAGTGGCACCTAGAAGTGGGCTACAATTAAACCCCTTTGAAACTGTGTTTGAAAGACCTTTCCAGGCCTCAGTTCAGAAAGGCGGTCCAGAAATAGCAGAAGATTGCCGCATCATACAATATGCAAAACATATCCAAGAGGTTCTGGCAGTAATTCACAACTTTGCAAACTTGAGGATCTCTATGCCTCCTGATCAACCATTGTATCCCTTCAGACCTGGAGAGCAGGTCTTACTCAAGACTTGGCAGAGTGTGGATGCCAAAAACCAGCTGTCAGAAAAATGCACTGGTCCACATGATGTTTTGCTGAGCATACATACTTCTTTGAAACTTGCAGGCTTAAAACCCTGGGTACATCATTCCAGAGTTAAGCAAGCACCAGAAGGAACTGACCCAGAGACAAAGTCCCACTGGTCTTGTGAACCCATTGAGGACTTGAGATGTTTATTTAAGAAAAAGACAAAAACTTGAATGTTACTGACTTCTTTTCCAGTTATTGTTGCAGGATGTCCAAAGATTCACTTTTCTGGATTTTGTTTTTTTTTTTAAGATTTCTTTATTTATTTATACAAGCACTGGGTACAGTTAGAAGTGTGGGAGGGTAAGAGAATTCACCAGAGCCAGAGCGGGGAACAGAACAGGCAGACTGACGAAATACACTGCTGAGGGGTGCAGGGGGTGAGGCAGGAGAGGTCTGTCGTGCCATGTGGGACCCTCGCCAGTGGCCAGGGATTGAACCGGCACTGCAGAGGCTGCGGGCAGCCCCACAGTCCAGCGCTCAACCGCTGTGCCACCAGGGGAGGCCCGGATTCACTTTTCTGAAGAAACCCTAAGATGACTAACATGCTCAAACCAATCTTCTTCCTTTCAAAATTTAGGAGATGTGAAATAACATCTAGAATCACGCATATGCTGGCAGTATTTTTTTTTTTTTTTTTTTTTTACACAGAAAGGCTTTCAATCTTGATTTTGGTATTTCCTTTTAACTCTTTTTTTTTCAACTTCAAGGTTTATTTTTTTCTTTGTTTTGTTACTTTGGCCTGTGAGTGAAACTGCAGTTGTATAAGATACCCCATGCATGATAAATCGTTACTAAAGAGCTCTTTGTGTCTATATGTTGTATGTCTGTATGTCCTTTCCTTGTGTCCTTGTCTTGGCCTCTAGTGGTTGACAAATTGGTATGCATAGTGCCTATAGACAGTGAAAAAAAAAAAAAAGTCTCCAGTTATGAGGAAAAGCTAAAGGTTATGGCTTGATTGCCAACATTGTAATACTGAACTAAGCCGGTGCCTTCATAGAGATTGAATATTGTTGTTTCTGCTGCTTTCTGATATGTATGGCAAAGCTTCCCAGAAATCTAAATTCAAGTACAAATTTGGTAGCCTGTCTTTTGGCCGATGCAAGGAAAGTTTGTGGAACCTCAGTAGAGCTCCTGAGACACTCCACATTTCCTCCCTTTCCTCCTGGGAAAGGTATTAGATGAATTTGTCCTATTTGGCTCACCTAGTAGAGAAAACTAGAAGGGAAGCGTTGTCACTTGGGAAAACGGGTATCACCTTGACCTGATTATGTATGTAAATTGTCAATGGTGATTGTCGCCTTGTAATATTGTATACTTCAATTGTTTATCGACAGAAATTGTTTCTGGAGAAAATAGGGGTAAAAGGCCTCAACATTCCTATTGATGGAATTGTTGAGGGTAAAAATTTCCTACAAAGGACTGAATAGATCTGGAGACTCACCTGATTTCCACTAAGTTTTGACATAATACTGGTAATTTTTTTTTTTTGCCTTTCATTCTGAATCCACAAAAATTTTCTTGTTTTGACTGACCAGGACGTGCAGCGATGTTGAATTTTTTCTTTTTTCAGCAGAGCTAACTTGTGTTCACATTTTCTCTCCCCTTCATACCAACACAGCATAAAAATAGTGGTAGTAATTTTTTTTACTACGTATCTCAGAGACTGTTTTTGCATAACTTCCATAGGGATTTGGTCTGCTTAAGCTAAAAAAATTGGACATGAGTTTCATTGTGTGGCTTTGAGTGGAGTTCTTCCAGGAAGTTGAAGCAGAGCTGAACCAAGAAGAGGAGAACCTGTTGCTTTGTTCGTAGGGTTCCAGAGACCTCCAAAGAAGGTGAGGAAGCTTGCCTCCATTGGCAGGACTGGACAACCTGGCAAATGAAAAAGTTCTGGTACCCTCAAGAAGAGGAAAGCCCAGGTGGAGTCTGATGAGACCAACTTTGTTCCTGAAGCCTACATGGACCAAATGTCAAGAGTTCACTCTGATCCTATATGGAGTATTCCAAAATCCAGCTAAAATTGCTGTTTAGTTATTTTGTCCTATGATTTTATGCAAAAATAGGTAATATGGCTTACAAGTAGATTTAGTTTGCGAACTTTTGCTATGTCGTCAAAAGAATTTGGGCTCAAGGTTGAGAGAACATGGTTTTTACATAAGTTGAATCAATTTTAAGATTTTTTCTTGTGATTTTGACATATTTGCTGTCTTGTTTTGGCTAATGCCTCCAGATTTTTTTTTTGTTTGTTTTTTGTTTTGGCTTGTGCTGATGAACTTTTTTTCTAGGAATGGAGGACTTTTGCTTTCCACAATGGACTATACCTGAAAAGACTGGTTTTCTTTCACACTTGAACCTTGAAAAATTTTCATCTGAGACTGTATCCCAGCATCCATATATTTGATCTTCATCACCATGGAAATGGTGCAAAAAGTGAATGGGGGAAATTGCTAGGGGGAAAGGATGTCCTGAGCTAATTCCATACAGGCTTTGTGGACTCCACCCCCACTCCAGTCAAAGCCATGAAGACACTGGGAACTACAAATCCCATCTTCACCCAAGGGAGGGTTGCTGGGACCTGAGGGTGGAGTTAAGCAGCCAGGTTTGGTATAAAACCAGACACGTGGGCCTTGGCGGGGTGGAGGGGGTGGTGGTGGAGTCCCTTGTCTTCATGGCTCTTGGCTCACCGCCAGCTCTCAGTGTGCCATTGGGATTCCAGGTCAGTGGAGATGAGTAGGACGCGTTTAAGACTTTATCTCCCTCTTTTCTCCCGAGTTGTACATTTCCTCATTTCCCCTTCCCTTGTAAATAAACCCTTTATTAACCTTTGTGTGTGCCTGCAGTGGAGTATTAATAAGTCCCTTTTAAGCTCCCGGGTGAGGACCCACAGTCAGGCAACCCATTTTATTTCGGGGCTGCCCTGTAACACTTTCACTTCTCAGATTACAGGCCATTGATCTGAGAAAATGGGGGGCATCGCACCCTGAAGGGCCTGTTTCCCCATCTCATCTCCAGCTGGCCTCGTTATAATCAGTCACACACAGACAGTCACAGCAAACAGCCATCAGAACAGCCCGTCACAGCTGGTGCTCCTGGTATTCATTACGTTCAGCCTCCAGTACTGGTTATCAGTCCCCGGCCTCACCCACACACTACACTGCCACAGTCAGTTTGCATGAATTCATCAGGAACAGAAATTATTATGCAGACTTTTTAATCTTGCTTTGTCAGACCTTCATTCAGGAACCCTCAGACTGAGAGCTCCTAACAGCCAGGAGTCAGGGCTCAGGACGACGCCAAGTTCTCA
This sequence comes from Talpa occidentalis, assembly GCF_014898055.3. NCBI lineage: Eukaryota > Metazoa > Chordata > Mammalia > Eulipotyphla > Talpidae > Talpa > Talpa occidentalis. Next base: position 54,387,290 of record NW_023601322.1, read on the forward strand.
CCACCAGAATTGGCCTGCGGTACCTGTATCATTGGGAAAATTCCTCTTGAGGCTCCCATGACATTGGAAGTTTCTGGACCTGCCAAGGGGTTGCCTTCTTTACCCTCATGACAGACCCTTGAACCCGTTAAATAGATGCCAGTTTATTGTTGTCTTGCAGCCTCTGAGATCAGTCTGGTTTCTGGAAACACAACATTCCAGACAAAGCCTTGGTAAAATATCCGTATTTCCAATTGTCTGTTAAAGAGAAGGGGAAAAAGAACTTTACTGGATTTATGCAAACTTTTTTTTTTAACGATTTATTTACGCATAGAAGAGCTGGGGTATAGGCCAGAGGTGGTGGGAGGCTGGTGAGAGGATTCACCAGAGACAGAGTGGGAAACAGAACAGGCAGATCTACTGAAATACACTGCTGAGGGGAGCAGCAGGCAAGTAGGGAGAGGTCTGCTGCACCATGTGGGCAGCTCCCTGGCAGGGGATCCATCTCAGGCCATCACGGTGTCTCTTCCAGGTGTTTCCTTCCACGTCTCTTAAGTTCTTGGTTCAAGTCCAAAGCCAAGAAGCAAGGGGCCTTCTCCACACATCTCTCTCCTGTGCATCTCCGGGTGCTCTCTGCACTGACAAACCTTTATGTTCCAAGAAAACAGTCCACCAGAACAGCCCATCACAGCTGACACTCCTGGTGTCCGTCCTGTTCAGCACCAGAACTTGCCATCAACCTCCTGGGTATCCTGCCCCTGGTACATCAGAGGGTGTCAGTGTCTGGCAATCTTTGGGTCATCAGCAGGGCAGGATCTCAGTTTAAAACAAGAGCTTTAGTTCAAAGAAAACAGATCATGAGTCATGTAGCATGTGCATGCAGCCTGTGTGTTTGCAGGTTCCTGTACTAGCTATGGGCCCTTCCTCCCTGGCACCCTCTCAAAAGGACAGAGCTGAGGTAGAGGACAGGGCACTGTCTGTGGTTCTCACCCATGTGCTCAATTGTAACCACTCAGGCTCAGGGAACAGCAATGAGGTTTCATTAACAAACAGGAGAGCAGGGAAATAAAGAGTTTCTAAGGGCTCAGTGGCAGCTGTTCACCCCAGATAGTGTCCGCAGTGTCCAATAGTCCCAAATTAAGGCTGCCGTGCAATGTGGTACAGTCCCGTCAGGGAGGGCCTGGAGGTGGAGCACAGCCACAAGGACTGGGCCAGGATCCAACTCACGGTGGCATCAGGAGGTGCTCATAGGGGGTGCTCCCCTCTGAGGTGACACCCCAACAGGCACAGCCACAGTCTGAATGCCAGGCTGGACTAGAAGGAGGCAATAGCAGTGGGAGGTGGTGCCAGACAGACAGCAGCATGACAGGTCTCAAAGGGGAACTTGCTGCTGTAGCCCCAGTGGGCTGCATGCCCTGGGGTGGTGTGCGTGGGGACAGAGAGCCTCTACTGCCAGATTGGCTGTGGCCTTTGTCCCTGACACTAACGGGGGCTGGTGGTGAAGTGCCCACCTACTGTCACCCTCTGCCATTCCCTCTGCTGGTTGCAGTGGACACAGTGGCCTGGGCCCTGTCCTCAAGCAGCAGCTTCCTGGAGCCTGCCAGGGCGGGTGGGGTCCATTCAAGCCCAGTTGAGGCCCCCACAGCTCTCATTCCCTAGCCCACGAGGTGGCCTCAGCAAAGCTGTCCTGTGGCACCCACTGCAGGGCGCCTTGGTGCTGCCCAGAAACAGCTCCTCTGGGGGCAGGGGAGGGGGAGCCTACGCCCTAGGGGCTCCTGTGCTTAACCCTGGCTTGCTCTGGGGGAGGGGCCCTCTGAAGGCTGCCTGCCACTGGCAGGAAACCGCCCCCCCACCCCCGCCACCACCTCTAGAGCTGTGCCCACCAACTCCCATCCCCACACACAGGGTGCCAGGGCAGGAGATCACCACTGCTGCTGCCAGCCCTTTCAGACTCCTGCTCCCACTGGCCTCTGGCTGTGCCCACTGGGGCAGCCGCACCAACAAAGCCCGCATGTCCCACCACTCAGGGGGCAGGACAGAGCTGGGTAATCCACAGGGGTCTGGAGTCAGTGTCACACACTATACTATTATATACAAACATACACACATTCACACATATCTATTATTGCCTTTAGTAAATTTTACTTGAAAAAATTGCTTCATAAATTTGTATCAAATGAGTGAGAAATCTATCCAGGGATAGTAGCAGGTCCTCCGCATCTCTACTTCACATGCTTCACAGTCTGAAATGTTGGATGGCATCCTCACCCCTTTCTTACAACCCAGATGTTACATTAGGATATGCTGTAAAGTCCACCTCTAAATATAACCAGATCTAATGACTTCCTGTTATTTTCCTGATCACACCCCATAAAGCTACCAAATTTTCCATCCTAGAATCTGTGCTAGTTTCCTACATTTATCTTCCCACCTCTCACCTTCACCTCTTGATTCTGCACAGCAGCCAGACGGAGGCTTCTAAAGAGAAGTTGCACCATGTCTGCCCAGAAAGGTCTGTTAATCCCACATCTTACTCAGAGAAAAGATGATGAATTCCAAACCAATCTTCAGTGACAAGCCCAAATATTTGGCAATTATTTCCTTTTATAGAAAAGTGTAGGTTTTTCACCTTGAAACATAGCAAAAGCCCAGTGTATCAGTTTAGTGAAAAATCCAGCAGCCAAATATACTACATGGCCGTCAAGTTTCCCTTTGAAAATACATTTAGATTCACATAATTTTAAGCTTATTACATAAAGGTTTTAAATAAAAACCATCAAAATCTTTAGCTAAATAATCCCACATCTGGACTGAATCATGGTAGTACGGACGTATTTTAAAATTCCAGCTTATTTATTCATCAGTAACATGTAACATTTGACAATGATCAGAGTAGAAGCTTCCTGTGTGTAGGGAGATGACAGTGTCATCACACCTGCTAGGCAGTGGGTCACTTGCACAGTCATTACTGGATTCTATCAGACCTGCTGTCATGCTGAGGCTTCCCCGTGAGCAAAGGATGACAAGTGCTCACTGCCGGGCCAGCAGGGAAGATGGAGCTCACTCCTGACACCAGGCACCACCTGAATCATGTGTTTGTGTTTCCTTGTCATGGCGCTGAGCCTTGGTGTTATTAAACACAATGCGATTTTCTTAATGAACGTGGTGGGATAACACAAAAGGACATTACCTGGTCCCCTCAATCATTTACTTTCTCTCCACCTTTTAAAAATTAGTGTTGAGACAATATGAGTTACATATTCACTAGCTGGAAAGACACAGTCACCTCTTAGGTCACCCCTGGTGTTTATGCAGGAGGTTGGTTTCTCTTGGTCTCTCAGCATGACCATCTCTCAGCAGGGCCCTCAATGTGGAGTTTCAAATGCTACCAAATCTCCCGGCTGGATGTAGATTATTTTCCCTCATTAAAAATATTTAATAGGGCCTCCCCAGTGGTGCAGTGGTTGAGCGCAGGGTTGGGAAGGTGCCTGCAGCCTCTGCAGCGCCAGTTCGATCCCCGGCTGCTCCCCCTCCACCAGAGGAGGGTCCTACATGGCACGCAGACCTCTCCTGCCGCCCGCTGCTCCCCTCAGCAGGGTACTTCGGTCTTTCTGCCTGCTCTGCTCTCCCCTCTGGCTCTGGTGAATTCTCTCACCCTCCCGCACTTCTGACTATATCCAGTGCTTGTATAAATAAATAAATAAATAAATCTTTTAAAAAAATATTAATAATTGGGAAATAATCTGCTCAACCTCTGTAGCCTCTCCATGGAATAACTTTTCATTTTGGCCATTCCCTGCTGGCTGCTGTGCTTTTCTTCTGACTCCTTCTTCACATATCTGTGGGCCTTTCCCTTGAAAGGAGTAAGAATTTTTAAATGAGCCTCCAATCCAATCCCGCAATGTAAAATATTGCCCAGAGTTATAGTCAAAGAAGAGGTGAAGGTGTGTATGTTGAGCTGAGCCATTAATAAATGGCCTTAAGATTTCAAGATACAGGGCCTCGTGGCACAAGGAGTTAAGCACCGCACTATGAAGCTATCCGTAGCCTCTGCAGCACTAGTTCGATCCCTGGCCAGCCAGGGAGAAACCCACATGGTGAGGCAGACCTCTCCTGTCTTGCCTGCTGCTCCCCTCAGCAGTGGATTTCAGTCAGTCTGCCTGTTCTGTTCCCTGCTGTGTGTCTGGTGAATCTTCTCACACCCCGCATCTCGGGCCTGTACCCCAACTCCTGTATGCATAAATAAATAAATATTTTTTAAAAAAGATTTGACGATACAAAAGTCATCATCATGCATAGAAATTGTCCAGATATTGACCAAGATGTAGCACCTAAATAAGCCAGCTTGTGGACCATACACTAATAATGAGTTGAATCTAGCCATTTGGGAACTCTCCTATGTTGTCATATAATTTGCTGTATCCTCTCAGCTTTAGCAAGAACAGTGAGATGGTCAGAATACTTAATCCATGGTAATGACGTAACAGTAAACAATTTCTTGCAAGTTTGATTCTTTAAAAATTGTGGGTGTTAGGCCTCTCTGGTGGCCTAGGGGTTAAGCCTCAGCACTACCACCGAGAAGGCCCAGTGCAACAGCCTGAGTGGATCCTGGCCCAGGGAGCTGACCCACATGGCGCAGCAGACCTCCTCATCTTGCCCACTACTCCCATTAGCAATGTGTTTCAGTATATCCGCCTATTCTGCTTCCTACTCTGTCTCTGGTGGATTCTCTTACCATTTCCCTCCGCGCCCACCCCCCACCCCCTGTACCTCTGGCCTTCACCCCAGTACTTCTACCCAAAAATTAAAAAAAAAAAAAAAACCTTTAAAAAAATTGTGAATGTTTCATTCGGGAATTATAGATAAATAATAACTCATTGCTGCAAAAAGAAAATAAAGGTTAAAGGCACCAAGATTTGTTATATCAGGAGAATAACAATTTGTTGGAAGGTGTTACCTTCTGGCCATGTGGGGGATATATAAGTGGCGTAAAAAAGTCATAACCTGCAGCATCAAGTACAAGATCCATCTCAGACCCAGCAAACAGCAGAGGCTGGGGACCCAGTGGTGGTACAGGTGCAACAAGAGAAAATGGGGTACTCAGTCAGCAGCAGTCAGGCTTTGTCGTCAAATGAGTCTGATGCCAAACTAGAGAGGGTCTGTCCACCACCCAGCGCTGTTGGGCCAGGAAGCCTGGGCTGGTCTGCAGCCCTGGTCAGCAATAGGCGAAGCCTGGTGGGGTTCAAGGGTTAGTTTTAAAACCTGTTTGCAAACGAAGGGCCAGAACCCCAGGACCCCGCTGTAACACAACCAACCCATTCCGGGTGGGTTTATGAACGGTTCTAGCAGCCACATGCTCCTCACCATTGTTTGTAGTCACCGTTCTCCTCTGCACACTCCACTGCTCTCCTCCACCCTGGACACCGCACCCCCACCCTACTCCAGGTGCCGCCATCAGGCCTGCGTTCAGGCCCGCAGGGATCCGTCATCTCTCCTAATGGCGGGAGGGCAGAAAAGCCTGATGCTTTTTACCTTACCCTACAATCCACCCCCTCAGGGTTTCCTGCCAGACCATCTACATAGAGACAATTTTGTTTCTTAGCAAACATAAACAATGCAGCCATGGCCCACAAAAGTGAATAGTACACATCACAGTGTAACAACAAAATACAACAGAACACAAGTTAGTCCAGGCGAGGTACCAACCTAGTGGCAAAAGACATTCATTGGCACCAGCAGATGATCCACCAAATCTGCTGCCTAAGGCACTGCAGCATGCAAGGCGGGAACTTGCTTATTTAACTCATGATAATCTACTGTCATGCGCCAAGAGCCATCGGGCTTCTTCACTGGCCACACCTCTGAATTGTCGGGGCTTTGGGAAGTACGCACAATGCCCGCTTTCTCCAGTTCTGATATTGTGCCCGTAATTTCCTTGTAGCCTCCGGGCAACCGATATTGCTTGGTATGAGTCTCTCACCTAGGGACTGGCAGTTGTGTGGACAGATGCTTAGCGTGTCCTCTCACCACTGCCTTTACCACACGCACTCTAAGGTGAAACTCTCTGGCTGTGGTCTCTAGCCGTAAGCCACGTAGTACTTCCACCCCCAGGATGTACTCCAGGATGGGCGATACATATACTTTATACTCTTTTGGGGGGTAATCGCCCAATCCCCAGAGATAGTCTCACTGCTGTCACCTTGACACTCTGGCCTCCATAGCCATCAATACAAGGAGACCCGTGAAATCTTTCTGGATTTCCATAGAGCAGAGTACATTCTGCTCTTGTGTCTGCCAGAGCTAAAACCCTTTGCATGTTAGTTGGGGACCAGTGGATGGCAAGCTCCACATGTGGCCTCCGGTCCCCGCTCGTCCCCTGTGGACAAGTTCCTTGGCCCTCACCCTATTTGAAAGCGATCAGGCCATCACTCAAGGATGGGGTTGGCAGCAAGTGGTCTTCCAGGCGCAGGGCAAGTGCCTGAGGCCTGGAGCTTTTCCAGGCTCCCCCTGAGCAGCAGTCCTTCTCATGGGCATGAACCTCTGGTCTTCTTGCAGCTGCTGCCATAATTCCAACAAATATAGATTGGGCTGTGCGTGTATTTTACTGCTATCTACACCTGCTCTCGCTAAATCTGTCCACATTTAGTTATGGGTGACTTTAATAAGTTCTGTGATGCCAAGAGTCTTCCTTTCCCTCCTTGGCATTCCTTTTGACTTTTCAACAACTACCCGTATTCCCTTCTGAGTTTGAGAGCGCCAGTTCTCAACTTCACCCAAGCTGGCTATCATTGTTGTTGCATCGTGTAGCTGACGACCCACATGGGGTGCTAGAACTGCCATGAGGGATCCAAATGAGGATGAGGGGACATTTTGAGGGGACATTAATGCCAAGTCTCTCATCCCTGCTGTGAAACGCTCGTCATCAGGACCACGGGTATTCACATTAAACATGGCCTACCACATCCCCAATTCCCAAAGGACCTGTACCAGCTCGGCGTACATCTGCCATCCACTTACTGTGTCCGGCACGTCTCCCGCATGAGCCCAGACTGTCCATATGGCAGCCATTATCCATTCCCGGTGGTGTGGTTGCCCTGGCCATACTGCTGGCTGTTCTGTAGCCTCTGTCGCAAGGATGGGTGTAAAGTCATGGAGGCCAGTATCTCCATCACTTGTGCCGTGCAAATAATCCCATCCAGCCCAAGGCCACAAACGTTATCAGCCAGGCTGCCAAGGGTTCCCCTGGTTTCTCGTGGAAACTGTTTGTCCAAGTCCACCAGTTCCGCCTGGGTGTATGGTAGATAGGTAGTAAAGTCTGTCATTTGTGGTGGTCCAGCAGCCTGACCCCCCACCCCGGGGCCATGGGTGGCTGCCGCTTTATTTCTGAGTCACCACTCGGCGGGCCCGGAGCGTGGGACCAGCCTCCACCTCCTCTCCAGAGGAGTCCGGCATCTCCGGGGTCGCAGGTTGGTTTGCCATCGCCGGTTGGGACTCGGGCAAAGGGCCAGCCTCCCTCTCCTCCTGTCCTGAGGAGGAGTCTGGCATCTTTGGAGTCGCAGGTTGGTTTGCCACCACCGGCTGTGATTCGGGCAAAGGGCCAGCCTCCCTCTCCTTCCTTTCTGAGCTGGAGTCTGGCACCTCCGGAATGGTGGGTTGGTTTCTCCGAACGTCTTCCTCCAGAATCCTCAAACATTGTTGCAGTTTCCGCATCTCTTCCCGCATCTCATCCCATACTCGCTGGACTCTAGATTGCTCCTTCTGCCTGGACTGTCGCAGAGCTGTGAGAAAACACCCATCCCACTGCTCCTGCCACCTCGCGGGCACCGCATCCACTCAGGGTTTCTTCTATTTCATACAGGGCCTGTTCCAACTGCCCCGGGGATCCATCTACCTCTGGCCATTCCTGGGGAGGTGCCCACTGGGCGAGGAGGTCGGCCACCGAGCACCATCTGCTCGTGGCCGGCCACCTGGCAATCCCTCCCCAGGTTCCAAAGGGTTTCGTCTGCGTAGAGCCATCCTGCTTTGAACCATCCTGCCATCTACGCTAGTTGTAACACAACCAGCCCATCCCGGGTAGGTTTATGAACGGATCTAGCAGCCACATGCTCTTCATCACTGTTTGTAGTCACCGTACTCCTCCGTACGGGGTGGAACTGAGTGATATTCTGCAGCTTGTCAAAATTAACTGCCTTGGAGACAGGCTGCTGCTTGGAGCCCAGCTAAGAGGCAGCGAGCCCTGCCCCCGCGACCCGCGTCAGTGTCAGTCTGGGATTCCCAGCCAGGTTCCTGGCGGGGACCTGCTTCAGGGCCTGGGGCCATGGTTGTGTCAGTGAAGTGGACCTGATCTGCGTGGCCTCGAGCAGACTGAAAAACACGTTCTCTTTGATTAGAGGCCAGGGTGGAAGAGAGGATAACGTGTAATCATGACACAGAAGGTTATAGGTGTAACCTTAGGTGTAACCTTGGGTAAGATAACGAAATTCTTTGGTGTAGGTAGTGGGGTCGTTAGTGAAAGAACCGAGACGCTTTTCAATCTGGGAGACAGAGGGAAAGGATTGTGGACTCCACCTACTCCTTTGGTCCCCACAACCTCCCTAAGAAGACAAAGAGGACAATTGTGAGAGCAGGTGTGCTGGCTGGGAGATGGAAGTGGGGGCAGGCCTGGGGAGCTGAAGAAGGTGAAGACTGAACATCTAGAGGATCAGAGAACGCAGAAGAGGGGTCCAGAGAGGGCGAAGAGGGAGAGGAGACTGGAGACTTGGAAAGTACAACTGGTTTGCAGGAGGGAGAGATGGGAGCGCACGAGAAAGGGACACCCGGACTGGATGGGCATCCCCAAATCAGAACCAGGAGCAATGGGGGTCGGCTGGCGTAGGCCCGCGGTTTATGGAACAGTCGACCAGGATGGGGGTGAGGAGAGGAGCCGGGTAACCAGGGGTGAGGGCCTCCTAGGAAGGAGGGTCAGACAGGTGACTCACCCAAGGATCAAGGCCGGTGGTGGATGTGAGGTGTCTGCAATGGAGAAGAGAGGTCCCAGGAACGGGGAGGCAGCCCCGGCGCCAGGGAACACAGCCTTCCAGGATTCGGCACCAAGATGAAAGGTTTGGCGCGGTAAAGAAAAGGGGAGCCAGGCTAAACTGTCTCAAAGGAAGGGAACATTCATTGTGCCCCCAGGCGAGCATTGCTGATCCAAGGTGGGGGTCCCTGAAGTCACGCCCATTGTGGGGGGAGATGTTATTTCATAGGGTGAGGAGAGGTTAGGCAGGAAAACTGGGTTGGTAGCGGGGGAAACAGGCTTAGGGGGAACAAAGTTGTTTTTTCGTGGAGCCGAGTTGTTTTCTCCTGCTTATGGCTTCAGTTTCGGTTTGATGGAATCAGGGGTACTGGTGTCAGGGCCATCTTGGTGTTTGTATGTGGGCTTCCCCATTCCTGGCCCCTGCATCGACCTTTCATACCAGCCTTTTGTTGCTAGGAAAAGGGGCGACGGTTCTTTCTTTGGCTACTTCCTGCTGGACGGGGGCGAAGACCAGGGTGGGGGCTCAGGCCTGGTTATGATTCGGTCTTTGCAGGGACGCGAGGATATGGGTGGAGGAGTTGGTGAAAGGTGCTACGGGGCGGGTCTTGGATCCCATGTTGGATGAAAAGCAGTAAGCATGGGGCAAAAAGAAAAAAATAAGATTAGGATCAGAGACCCTGTGAGTGCTAATACCTTGCCTGAGGCTGTGCTGATCTGCAATTTCCAGGTATAGACAGAAGAACGGGAAGTGGCTTGAAGTGATAGGATTAGAAACAGTGGGTCTCTGCTCTGTAGGCTGAGTGGAACCTGGACTAGGGGCGCAGTGATGCGTACCCGAGTTGGGCCCAGCACTCGCATACATACTGCTTGAGTAGGTCCTGGAGCCAATGTGGAGAATTAACATCTACAGATTGGCCCAGTGTGGGTTTTAAGGCCTGTCTAGCGAGACAAGCAGCTGCCACAAGTGCGCACAGGCAGGGAGCCATCCTCTTACAGTGGGATCCATTTGTTTAGAGAAATAAGCAACTGGTCGCTGGACAGCCCAGGTTGGCCCAGAACCCCTAGAGCAATGCCCTGTTGCTCATCTGTCAATTACAGGAATGGCTTTCCCGGGTCTTGGAGAGCGAAGGCTCATGTCAGAGAGCTTTGCCTGGATAAAGCAGAGAAAACAGGGTGTAGAAACAAAGAAAAGCATAATCATAATCACTGGGCCTACTAGGGGCAGGATCCATGGCAGTAAGGGAGAGCTGGTCCACATTTGGATGTCATGGCCCCAGCTTCGGCTGACGAAGTATCGATCAGAGGGGACTTTGCTGCTCAGATGAGCAAGTCCATGAATGTGTTGGAGGAGGGGGAGACACCTGAGTACACACGATTTCTCACCAAAATCTCTCTCAGACCTTCAACACTTTCTTTTGCTTTCTTTCTTATGCCATTTCATTTTACCCATCCTGAACACCATCTAAACAATGATGAAAAAACACAAATTTAAGGTAGATAGCCCCTGTTGCTTCTCCTTCCTGTACCCAGTGATTTAATTGGCAGAGAATGGTGTCCAAAGCCTGCATCTGTTGGGCGATATTAATGTTTCCAATTTGGCTAAGGTCACCCTGCAGGGTTTGAATCCAGGGAGGAGGAGGGGTGAGTGGCCTTCTGGAGAGGATTTTTAAAAGGGGAAATTCCAGCTGGGCTGACACTGTGTAAGAATCCCAAGCTGCAAAAGTTCGAGGTCACAATGGACACTTAGGCGTGCTCACTACGGGACTGAGATTGATCATAGCCTAGGGCTTCCTGGTGTAAGAAGATGTGCGGATTTTCCAGTTGAGCAGGTCGTGTGGAGTAGGGCTGGTCTGTGAATAAACTCTGTCCACCTGGAAGAGTCCTGTTTGGATTCTAATATACTGGTCCCCAAGTATTTCTTAAGGGCAGCTCGAGAGCCTCTCTATCTGCTCCTTGCAGTGCAGCCATGGCCCACAAAAGTGAATAGTACACATCACAGTGTAACAACAAAATACAACAGAACACAAGTTAGTCCAGGCGAGGTACCAACCTAGTGGCAAAAGACATTCATTGGCACCAGCAGATGATCCACCAAATCTGCTGCCTAAGGCACTGCAGCATGCAAGGCGGGAACTTGCTTATTTAACTCATGATAATCTACTGTCATGCGCCAAGAGCCATCGGGCTTCTTCACTGGCCACACCTCTGAATTGTCGGGGCTTTGGGAAGTACGCACAATGCCCGCTTTCTCCAGTTCTGATATTGTGCCCGTAATTTCCTTGTAGCCTCCGGGCAACTGATATTGCTTGGTATGAGTCTCTCACCTAGGGACTGGCAGTTGTGTGGACAGATGCTTAGCGTGTCCTCTCAACACTGCCTTTACCACACGCACTCTAAGGTGAAACTCTCTGACTGTGGTCTCTAGCCGTAAGCCACGTAGTACATCCACCCCGAGGATGTACTCCAGGATGGGCGATACATATACTTTATACTCTTTTGGGGGGTAATCGCCCAATCCCCAGAGATAGTCTCACTGCTGTCACCTTGACACTCTGGCCTCCATAGCCATCAATACAAGGAGACCCGTGAAATCTTTCTGGATTTCCATAGAGCAGAGTACATTCTGCTCCTGTGTCTGCCAGAGCTAAAACCCTTTGCATGTTAATTGGGGACCAGTGGATGGCAAGCTCCACATGTGGCCTCCGGTCCCCGCTCGTCCCCTGTGCACAGGTTCCTTGGCCCTCACCCTATTTGAAAGCGATCAGACCATCACCCGAGGATGGGGTAGGCAGCAAGTGTGTTCCAGGCACAGGGCATGTGCCTGAGGCCTGGAGCTTCCAGGCTCCCCCTGAGCAGCAGTCCTTCTCATGGGCATGAACCTCTGGTCTTCTTGCAGCTGCTGCCATAATTCCAACAAATATAGATTGGGCTGTGCGTGTATTTTACTGCTATCTACACCTGCTCTCGCTAAATCTGTCCACATTTGGTTATGGATGACTTTCATAAGTTCTGTGATGCCAAGAGTCTTCCTTTCCCTCCTTGGCATTCCTTTTGACTTTTCAACAACTACCCATATTCCCTTCTGAGTTTGACAGCACCAGCTCTCAACTTCGCCCAAGCTGGCTATCATTGTTGTGACGTCGTGTAGCTGACGACTCACATGGGGTGCTACAACTGCCATGAGGGATCCAAATGAGGATGAGGGGACATTTTTTAATACCAAGTCTCTCATCCCTGCTGTGAAACGCTCATCATCAGGACCACGGGAATTCACATTAAACATGGCCTGCTGCATCCCCAATTTCCGAAGGACCTGTACCAGCTCGGCGTACGTCTGCCATCCACTTACTGTGTCCGGCACGTCTCCTGCATCAGCCAGACTGTCCCTATGGCATTCCCAGAGGGTGCGGTCGCCCTGGCCATACCACTGGCTGTTCTGTAGCCTCTGTCGCAAGTATGGGTGTAAAGCCATGGAGGCCAGTCTCTCCATCACTTGTGCCGTGCAAATAATCCCATCCAGCCCCAGGCCCCACAAATGTAGCAGCCAGGCTGCCAAGGGTTCCCCTGGTTTCTGTTGGAAACTGTTTGCCCAAGTCCACCAGTTCCGCCTGGGTGTATGGTAGATAGGTAGTAAAGTCTGTCATTTGTGGTGGTCCAGCAGCCTGACCCCCCACCCCGGGGCCATGGGTGGCTGCCGCTTTATTTCTGAGTCACCACTCGGCGGGCCCGGAGCGTGGGACCAGCCTCCACCTCCTCTCCAGAGGAGTCCGGCATCTCCGGGGTGGCAGGTTGGTTTGCCATCGCCGGTTGGGACTCGGGCAAAGGGCCAGCCTCCCTCTCCTCCTGTCCTGAGGAGGAGTCTGGCATCTTTGGAGTCGCAGGTTGGTTTGCCACCACCGGCTGTGATTCGGGCAAAGGGCCAGCCTCCCTCTCCTTCCTTTCTGAGCTGGAGTCTGGCACCTCCGGAATGGTGGGTTGGTTTCTCCGAACGTCTTCCTCCAGAATCCTCAAACATTGTTGCAGTTTCCGCATCTCTTCCCGCATCTCATCCCATACTCGCTGGACTCTAGATTGCTCCTTCTGCCTGGACTGTCGCAGAGCTGTGAGAAAACACCCATCCCACTGCTCCTGCCACCTCGCGGGCACCGCATCCACTCAGGGTTTCTTCTATTTCATACAGGGCCTGTTCCAACTGCCCCGGGGATCCATCTACCTCTGGCCATTCCTGGGGAGGTGCCCACTGGGCGAGGAGGTCGGCCACCGAGCACCATCTGCTCGTGGCCGGCCACCTGGCAATCCCTCCCCAGGTTCCAAAGGGTTTCGTCTGCGTAGAGCCATCCTGCTTTGAACCATCCTGCCATCTACGCTAGTTGTAACACAACCAGCCCATCCCAGGTAGGTTTATGAATGGATCTAGCAGCCACATGCTCTTCATCGCTGTTTGTAGTCACCGTACTCCTCCGTACGGGGTGGAACTGAGTGATATTCTGCAGCTTGTCAAAATTAACTGCCTTGGAGACCGGCTGCTGCTTGGAGCCCGGCTAAGAGGCAGGTGATGAAGTGTCTCAGCGAGCCCTGCCCCCGCGGCCCACGTCAGTGTCAGTCTGGTATTCCCAGCCAGGCTCCTGGTGGGGACCTGCTTCAGGGCCTGGGGCCATGGTTGTGTCAGTGAAGTGGACCTGATCTGCGTGGCCTCGAGCAGACTGAAAAACACGTTCTCTTTGATTAGAGGCCAGGGTGGAAGAGAGGATAACGTGTAATCATGACACCGAAGGTTATAGGTGTAACCTTAGGTGTAACCTTGGGTGAGATAACGAAATTCTTTGGTGTAGGTAGTGGGGTCGTTAGTGAAAGAACCGAGACGCTTTTCAATCTGGGAGAGATCAGACAGAGGGAAAGGATCGTGGACTCCACCTACACTTTCGGTCCCCACAGTCTCCCTAAGGGGACAAAGAGGACGACTGTGAGAGCAGGTGTGCTGGCTGGGAGGTGTAAGGCGGGGCAGGCCTGGGGAGCTGAAGGAGGTGAAGACTGAACATCTAGAGGATCAGAGAACGCAGAAGAGGGGTCTGGAGAGGGTGAAGAGTGAGAAGAGTCACGAGACTTGGGATGTAGAACTGGTTTTCAGGAGGGAGGGACTGGAGCGCACGAGAAAGCAAGCCTGGACATGAGGGATCTGACCATGTTCCATTGCGGTGACAGAAACTGTTTAGGTCTGTAAGGACCGTGAAATCGAAAGTGCCATGTCCCGGCCAGTGAGAGCCATTCTCCAATGGGCACTGAGGCCGTGCAGTGTTGCAGAGGATGAGACACTGAGGTGCAGATCTGGCCTGAGTCCCAGAGGATCGAGGTTTGAGAGAAGGCGTCCCAGAGGGGTGGCCGGGCTTGGCTTGGAATCTGTGGACTCCTGGTTAAGTCAGCTCCTCTCCCCAACGAATGGGGGTACAGACTCAGGACCAGAGCGTCCCACGACCTGATCTGACCTTTGGGGACCCAGACCCCAAATCGCAGCAACACACGACCTGGTCCTGGCCTTTGGAATGGGGGCAGGCGAGCGAGGGGGACGTCCCCACCGCTCGGTTGTCCCCTGGACTGGGACACCTGGGCTGGACGGGCGTCCCCAAATCAGAACCAGGAGCAATGGGGGTCGGCTGGCGTAGGCCCGCGGTTTATGGAACAGTCAACCAGGATGGGGGTGAGGAGAGGAGCCGGGTAACCAGGGGTGAGGGCTTCCCAGGAAGGAGGGTCAACAGGCGACTCACCCCAAGGATCAAGGCCGGTGGTGGATGTGAGGCGTCTGCCATGGAGAGGAGAGTCCCAGGGACGGGGAGGCGGCCCCGGCGCCAGGAACACAGCCTTCCAGGTTTCGGGCACCAAGATGAAAGGTTTGGCGCGGTAAAGAAAAGGGGAGTCAGGCTGAACTTTCTCAAAGGAAGGTAAAACTCATTGTGCCCCTAGGCGAGCTTTGCTGACCCAAGGTGGGGTGTCCCTGAAGTCACGCCCGTTGTGGGGGAGATGTCATTTTATAGGGTGAGGAGAGGTTAGGCAGGAAAACTGGGTTGGTAGCGGGGGAAACAGGCTTGGGGGAACAAAGTTGTTTTTTCGTGGAGCCGAGTTGTTTTCTCCTGCTTATGGCTTCAGTTTCGGTTTGATGGAATCAGGGGTACTGGAGTCAGGGCCATCTTGGTGTTTGTATGTGGGCTTCCCCATTCCTGGCCCCTGCATCGACCTTTCATACCAGCCTTTTGTTGCTAGGAAAAGGGGCGACGGTTCTTTCTTTGGCTACTTCCTGCTGGACGGGGGCGAAGACCAGGGTGGGGGCTCAGGCCTGGTTATGATTCGGTCTTTGCAGGGACGCGAGGATATGGGTGGAGGAGTTGGTGAAAGGTGCTACGGGGCGAGTCTTGGATCCAGTGTTGGATGAAATGCAGTAAGCATGGGGCAAAAAGGAAAAAAATAAGGTTAGGATCAGAGGCCCTGTGAGTGCTAATACCTTGCCTGAGGCTCAGAAGAACGGGAAGTGGCTTGAAGTGATGGCATTAGAAACAGAGGAGGGAGAGTCAGAGAGCCTCTGCTCTGTAGGCTGAGTGGAACCTGGACCAGGGGCGCAGTGACGTGTACCCGAGTTGGGCCCAGCACTCGCATACATACTGCTTGTCCACAGGGACCGGTTTGACCCTGCAAAGCTGATGCCAGGACGTGTTGCCCAAGACCTTGACAGCCGTTGATGTAGTCAGGATGATCGTGTGTGTGTTGTAGAGCAACCCCGATACAAAACGGGGTGCCTGACTGTGGGTCCTCACCCGCGCGCTTAAATGGACTTATCAATGCTCTACTGCAGGCACACGTGAAAGGTTAATAAAAGGTTTATTTACAAGGGAAGGGGAAATGAGGAAATGTACAGCTCTGGGAGAAAAGTGGGAGACAAAGTTTTATTTTATTTATTTATTTTTTAATAATAAATTTTATTTTTATATTCCCCCATACAACTGCACATGCCCCATTCTGACCCCAATCCCTCCCCTCCCGGCCCCCACCCCCCAAAAAGTGTCTCTGGTTCATAGTTTTTTGTTGATTTTGATTTTCACTTTCTTATAGTTATTCATTTTCCTGATCCCTTATTTAAGTTTTCTAGATTCCTGCTATGAGTGAGACCATCCGGTATTTTTCTTTTTCTTTTTGGCTTATTTTGCTGAGCATGATCCCTTCCAGCGCCATCCATGTTGCTGCAAATTGCATGTGTTTATCTTTTTTGAATGCTGAGTAATATTCCATGGTATATATGTTCCACATCTTCTTGATCCAGTCATCTATTTTTGGGCATTTGGGCTGTTTCCAAAGCTTAGCTATTATAAATAGTGCTGCTATAAACATAGGGGTGCAGGTGTTCTTTGGAATTGATGTTTCTGTGTCCTTTGGGTAAATACCTAGGAGTGGAATTGCTGCATCATATGGATGCTCTATGTTTAGTAGGTCCAGAAATCTCCACGCAGCTCTCCATAGTGGTTGGACCAGTTTGCACTCCCACCAACACTGCAGGAGAGTTCCTTTTTCTCCACATCCTCGGCAACATTTGTTGTTGCTAGTTTTTTTAATATGTGCCATTCTCACTGGTGTGAGATGGTATCTCATGGTAGTTTTGATTTGCATTTCCCTGATTACAAGTGATGTTGAACATTTTTTCATATGTCTGTTGGCCATTTGCATTTCCTCTTCAGAGAAGTTTCTTTTTAGCTCTTCTGCCCATTTTTTGACTGGTTTATTTTCTTTGTTGTTGTTGAGTCTCATCAGCTCTTTGCAGATTTTTGTGATCAGTCCTTTATCATTAGTGTTGGGTGCAAAAATGTTCTCCCAGTGGGTGGGGTTTCTCTTTGTTTTTGTTATTGTCTCTTTTGCTGTGCAGAAGCTCTTTAATTTGATGTAGTCCCAGCTGTTTATCTTTGCCTTCACTATCACTGCTTTGGGTGATGTGTCTGTAAAGATGTCTTTGATATGCAAATCACGTAGTGTTTCACCTATATTTCCTTCTATGTATTTTATGGTTTCAGGTCTTATGTCTAGTTCTTTAATCCATTTTGAGTCGATTTTTGTGTATGGTGTGAGGTAGTGGTCAAGCTTCATTCTTTTGCATGTAGCAACCCAGTTTTCCCAGCACCATTTATTGAACAAACTTTCTTTGCTCCAATGCATAGTCTTTGCTCCTTTGTCAAAGATTAGTTGACCATAAATCTGTGGGTTTATTTCTGAATTTTCTATTCGATTCCATTGGTCTGTATGTCTGTTCTTGTTCCAATACCATGCAGTTTTGATGATTATGGCTTTGTAGTATAGTTTGAAGTCTGGGAGTGTGATGCCTCCATTTCCTTCTTTTTTTTCAGTAGAGCTTTGGCTATTCGGGGTTTTTGATGATTCCATATGAATTTCATCAATAATTGTTCTATTTCTTTGAAGAATGACATTGAAATTTTGGTTGGAATAGCATTGAATCTGTATATTGCTTTTGGTAGGATGGCCATTTTAATAATGTTTATTCTTCCAATCCATGAGCAGGGGATGTCTTTCCATTTCTTTGTGTCTTCTTCTATTTCTTTTAACAGTGTTTTATAATTTTCTTTGTATAGGTCCTTTACCTCTTTTGTTAGATTTATTCCCAAATATTTGATTTTTTTTTTGTTTGATAATAAAAGGGATTTTTTTTTATTTCTTCTTCTTCAGATTTATTGTTTGTGTATAGGAAGGCTACTGACTTTTGCGTGTTGATTTTGTATCCTGCCACTTTACTGAATTGATTGATAAGTTGAATTAGTTTTTCTGCGGAGTTTTTGGGGTTCTCTATGTATATTATCATATCATCTGCAAATAGTGATAGTTTGACTTCTTCTTTTCCTATTTGGATTCCTTGGATGTCTTTCTCTTGTCTTATTGCTCTGGCTAGGACTTCCAGTATTATATTGAAAAGCAGTGGTGAGAGTGGACATCCTTGTCTTGTTCCAGATCTTAATGGAATTGCTTTCAGCTTTTCACCATTGAGGATGATACTGGCTGTTGGCTTGTCATAGATGGCCTTTATGATGTTGAGGTATGTTCCTTGTATCCCAAGAATTTCAAGGGCTTTTATCATGAATGGGTGTTGCACTTTGTCGAAAGCTTTCTCAGCATCTATTGATATTATCATATGGTTTTTATATTTCTTTTTGTTGATGTGTTGGATAACGTTGATTGATTTTCTGATGTTAAAGCATCCTTGTGTCCCTGGAATGAATCCTACTTGGTCATGGTGAATTATCTTATGGATACATTGTTGGATTCTGATAGCTAAAATTTTATTGAGGATTTTTGCATCAGTGTTCATTAGGGAGATTGGCCTGTAGTTTTCCTTTTTTGTGTTGTCCTTATTTGGTTTTGGTATTAGTGTAATGTTGGCTTCATAGAACGTGTTTGGTATTGTCCCTTCCTTCTAAATTTTTTGGAAGAGTTTGTGAAGGATAGGCACTAATTTGTCTCTGAATCTTTGGTAGAATTCATTTGTAAATCCATCAGGTCCTGGGCTTTTGTTTTTGGGAAGGTTTTTGATTACCATTTCAATTTCGCTGCTTGTAATTGGTCTGTTTAGGTGTTCTATTTCTTCTTTATCTAGCTTTGGGTGATTGTAGAGTTGTAGGAATTTGTCCATCTCCTCTAGATTGTTGAACTTGTTTCCATATAACTGTTCATAGTAGTTACTGATTATTCTTTTGATTTCTGCTGTGTCCGTTGTGATTTCTCCTCTTTCATTTATGATCCTGTTTATTTGTGCTTTCTCCCTTTTTTCCTTTGTGAGCCTGGCTAGGGGTTTGTCTATTTTATTGATTTTTTCAAAGAACCAACTCTTGTTTCATTGATCTTTTGGATTGTATTTTTAGTTTCAATTTCATTTATTTCTGCTTTGGTTTTTATTATTTCTTTTCTTCTACTGGTTTTGGGTTTTTTTTGTTGTTCTTTTTCTAGATCTCTGAGCTTCAAGATTAGGTTGTTTCTTTGAGTTCTTTCTTGTTTTTTGATGTGAGCTTCTATTGCTATATATTTTCCTCTTATTACTGCTTTTGCTGCATCCCATACATTTAGGATATTAGTGTCCTCCTTGTCATTCAATTCAAAGAATTTTTAATTTCTTCTTTGATCTCCTCATTAGTCCAGTGGTCTTCCAGTAGTGTGGTTTTTAATCTCCATGAGGTAGGATAGTTCCTTGCCTTCTTTTTATGGTTTATTTCTAGTTTGATGCCTTCATGGTCAGAAAAAATGGTTGGTATGATTTCAATCTTGGTGTATCTGTTGATGTTTGTCTTGTGCCCCAGTATGTGATCGATCCTGGAGAATGATCCGTGTGCGCTTGAGAAAAATGTGTACTCCGTTTTTTTTGGGTTTAGTGTTCTATAGATGTCTGTTAAGCCCAAATGCTCTAGGTCCTTATTTAGAGCTTTAGTTTCTTTACTTATTTTTTGTCTTGTTGATCTATCCATTGTTGATAGTGGTGTGTTGAAGTCTCCCACTACATATGTGTTTTCTCTGATGTCTGTTTTCAGAGAGGACAACAGTTGTCTGATATATTTTGGTGCTCTTTCGTTTGGTGAGTATATGTTAATGAGTGTTATTTCTTCTTGAAGTATTGTCCCCTTAATCATAATGTAGTGACCATTGGGGTCTCCTTTTATTTTTTTGAGTTTGAAGTCTGTTTTATCTGATATAAGTATAGCTGTTCCTGCTTTCTTTTTTGGCCCATTTACTTGTAGGATTGTTTTCCATCCTTTGACTTTGAGCCTATTTTTATCTTTTGTAGCTAAATGTGTTTCCTGGAGACAGCAAAAGGTTGGGTTTTGTTTCTTAATCCAGGCTGCAACTCTGTGTCTTTTTATTGAAGAGTTTAGTCCATTTACATTTAGAGTTAATATTGATATGTTAGCATCTGTATTTGCCATTATGTTTGTCTTTCCTTTGATTTTATTTATTCTTTTAATAACTTTTTTTTTTTTTGGTCTTCTTTCGTTGTTATTCGTCCCTCTGAGGTTCTGGCTTTAGGATTCCTTGTAGTATTTTTTGGAGTGGGGGTTTATTCGTAATGAAATTCCGGAGTTTCTCTTTGTCTGGGAAGGTCCATATTCTTTCTTCATGGAGGAAAGAGAGCTTTGCGGGATAGAGTATTCTTGGTTGGCATCTGTTTTCTTGGAGTCTGTTGACTATGTCCCTCCACTCTCTCCTTGCCCGTAGTGTTTCTTCAGAGAAGTCTGATGTCAGCCTGATTGGTTTTCCTTTGAATGTTATCTGTTTCTTCCCTCTTGTCAGCTTCATTATTTTTTCCTTGTCCTGGATTCTTGGGAGCTTTACTATTATGTGTCTTGCTGTGTTTTTCCTTTCGTCGTGGAAGTTTGGTGTTCTTCTTGCTTCTTGTATATCAATTTTCAGCTCCTTCTTCGCATTTGGGAAGTTCTCTTCAATTATCTCCTGGAATATTTTCTCTGTTCCTACATCTCTCTCCTCTCCTTCTGGAATTCCTATAACTCTTATATTTCCTTTCCTCATGGAGTCAGATAGTTCTCGAAGTCTTTCTTCATTCTTTTCCTTCGTACTTCTCTTTCCTTTTCTGTTTTGGTTCTTTTTATTTCTGTGTCTTCAAGAGAACTTATTCGTTCTTCCATTTCATCTATTCTGCTTTCCTTGCTTTTCCCGGAGTTCTTTAGTTCCTCCATTAATTCTTTGATCTCCTGCATTTCTTTTACTTCCCTCTTTAGGGACTCAATTTCATTCTTCTGACCATTGTTTTCCCTCTTTAGGGACTCAATTTCCTTCTGATCTATCACTTTTTTAATCATGGCAATTTTAAATTCTCTTTCTGGAAGGCTCAGAAGTTCTTCCAAGTTGCTGTCGTTGCAATCTGGGGAGTGGTTTTCTTTTTGTGGTGTGCTTCTTTCCTGAGGAGTTGTTAGGTTGCGTGTGGTTCTTCTACTCCCTACTGTCTGTTTTCTAATTTGTCGTATGCGTTGGGACACTGTGTTGCTCGGACTGACTGACATCTTGGGTGAACTTCTCCGCTCCCCTCTGGCTCTTCCACGAGCCATCTCTGCCTTCTGGGGGAGCTTTCTGCTGGTTTTAGGCAGTTTTTACTGAAGAAATGTCCCTGTTCTCAAATGGCGAAGCGGGATGCAGTCCCTGCGCCTCCGGTTTCAGGCACACTCTTCTGCGCACCTGGTCTGCCCCGGACGTGGGTGCCTGCTCCCTCTGTGGGCTCAGACTGCTGGTCGGAAGGGACCTGGCGTGGAATAACTTCCCGGCTGGCCACTGCAGAAGCCTTCTGCCCTTTTCAAGCAGTCTTAAGTAATTTCCTGTTCTATGGGGTGTTAGTGACTTTTTTTTCCTGGTCACTAGGTGGCGCCAGAGATCTCTCCTATTGTCCTTGGGGGGCTGTTTTTCGTCCCCCCCACCCCGTGGGACAGGGAACAGAGCGGGAATGGTAGGGTACACCTCAACAGCTTTGGGGTGCTGTGTCTGCCTTGTGCCCCACCGTCGTGGAGAACCCACGCCCCGAATTTTCGTGCCCCGGGTCTCAGTTCAAAGCCCTCAGTTCCAGGATGCGGGCTGTAGCCCAGTTCAGTGGCGCAGGAATGGCGCCTTTTGCACTGCTCCCGTGCCCGGGTGCCTGGTTCCTGCTCACTCAGGGAGGGACCTTCACCTCAGTGAGGACCTCTGCGCGTCTCCCCGCAAGCCTAGGTCATCTCCCCGCAAGCCTAGGTCGCAGGCGCGGGTACCTGGGCAGCCGCGATTCCGGTCTGCACTTGCTTTTCAAGCTCCCGGAGCGTGCCGCGTTTCCGCGCAAGCTTACCGGCAGCCCGGGCTGTGTGCGTGTCTCCCGGGGTCTTTGTTCTTCTCTAATGGCGCCTGGAGCCGTTCGCTCGCCGCGGCGAATCCTGCAGGGTTCGCCTCAGCTCCCGTTCACGGGGTGTGGTGGCTGCAATAGTTCCTTTCCACTCCCAGTCCCGCTTGCTGCGTCGTTTGTTCTTGTGGGTCGTTTTGGTTTGTTGTTTTCCTCCTCTCTGCCGGTCGGAGAGTGCCGCCTCTGTGGGCGGGGGAGGGGAGCAGGGTTCTGCGCTTCCCTCCCTTCTAGTCCTCTTTTATGGCCACTTTCTTCTTCGGGTAGTTTGCTGGAGTCACCCGTTTATCTTCCGTGTCCCAGTTCTCACTGGGACCTGCCGCTTTTCCTCCCTATTAACTTTTTTTAATGGGAGATCTTACTCGCAGCGTCTCCTCGCCGCCATGTTCACTTGTGGAATTAATTCTACATTTTCTTAAGAGAGAATTTCTGACAATTAAGTTGTAAGTTATGGTACAATCAAAAGAGCAAAAGGGTGTTGAATTGGGTTGCTTTATTTTTTTATTACTCATTCCCTGTCCAAACCATGTTTAATTACCAAATATTAAAACATGTGCCCATCAAATAAGCAAAAATAGTATAAATTCTGGAAAAAGGAAAGAAAATACTGTTATTTCCAGAGAAAGGATTATGTTGTCACTCCTGCAGTGTACATCTGGCCCAACACGGGTGTTAGGGTATCATTTCATAAGGTTAAAAAGTAAGCTCTCACTCTTACCCCATAGTCATGTTTGAGAGACTTGAACAGAGAAGGGCATCAATAAGGCTGCCACGGGAACTGGGCCACTAGACTGACCACCATGGCAGATAAACCAGCCCAGGTCCAGGAATGCAGAGGCAGGGCCTGCACATATGTCTGTGTCAAAGGTCTGCACCCAAGAGCAGACACCCCAGCCGATAACCCGTGCAAACTGGCCCCCAAGTAAGAAACCCTATGGAACCCTAGTGTAAAAGTCTCAAATCCTTCACACACAGGTGTATAGCTCCCTCTTGCCCCCTGTTCCCTTGCAGGGTATTTCAATAAATCCTCCTTTTCTGTTCTCTACTCCATCTCTGCTGCACTCTTACACCCCCATACCTCACGCCTCCCCCAGCTATGGTTCCACCACAAAGACTGCTTAATAATGTTTGTTCAACTTAATGAACTATCCAATCATCGTTTATATCTCTAACCCTGAATTATTATTATTTCTGATATAAATGTTATTAACAGCATTAGCAAGCTAATATTGGTTGGGCAATTAAAGATAAATTCAATGATTTTCAAACTCTAAAAAGTTCCCTTATTTTCTGTAGATTCAGAGACCTGATAAGGGAAGAAGGACACAGGCTCAGATCTCTTTCTTCACCCTCCCTATGCCAGAGAAGCTGCGCTTGAATGTTTACAAATCATGACTGTAGAACAAGGATTGACAAATTTGTCTCTCGTCAAGGAATAAATATTTCAAACTTTATTCACCATATATTGTAGTTTCTTTTTTTTTTTAATTTTTTTTTTATAGAGGCATGGTTTTATTTATTTATTTATTTGTTTGTTTATACATGCACGGGGTACAGTCAGAAGCACGGGAGGGTGAGAGAATTTGTTAGGGGGAAATGATAGGGGGAAATGATGTCCTGAGTTAATCCCATACAGACTTTGTGGACCCCACCCCCACTCCAGACTAAAGCCATCAGGACACTGGGAAATCCCAGTGTCCCATCACCACCAAATCCCATCACCACCAAAGGGAGGGTGGCTGGGACCTGAGGGTGGAGTTGGGCAGCCAGGTTGGATATAAAAACCAAACACGTGGGCCTTGGGGTCTCTCTGGCTCCCGATCGCTCGCCTCCTGGCTTCACCGCTCCTGGCTGGCGGCCAACTCTGAGAGCGCCGTTTTGGGATTCCTGATCGGCAGATCGGGTAGGACTCATTTAAAACTTTATCTCCCACTTTTCTCCCAGAGCTGTACATTTCCTCATTTCCCCTTCCCTTGTAAATAAACCTTTTATTAACCTTTCACGTGTGCCTGCAGTAGAGCATTGATAAGTCCTTTTAAACGCGCGGGTGAAAACCCACAGTCAGGCACCCCGTTTTGTATCGGGGTTGCTCTACAACAAATTCACCAGAGCCAGAGTGGGGAGCAGCAGCGCCAGAGGAGTGGGGAGCAGAACAGGTAGAAGGACCGAAGTACACTGCTGAGGGGAGCAGCGGGTGCGGCAGGAGAGGTCTGCGCGCCATGTGGGACCCTCCTCTGGTGGCTGGGGAGCAGCCGGGGATCGAACCGGCGTCACAGAGGCCGTGGGCAGCTTTGCAACCCAGCGCTCAACTGCTGAGCCACCAGGGAGGCCCTATTGTAGTTTCTTTTGCAACTACTAAAATCTGCATTACAGCAAGGAGATAGCCAAAGGCAATTAACAAATGAAGGTGGCTGGTTTTTCATTGTATTTACAAGGTTGAATTTAGCCTGAGGGTGTCATTTCCTTGTTCTAAGGAAATCATTTCCCTTTTCTCCACAATTCTACATCTTTGGGTTTGCTCCATGAATTTTGAAGTGGCTGGAATTTAGGATGACTTAGGAAATTTGCATCAAAATGTGGGTCTTTGAGCAACCCTCATCCATCTTGTAGATTCTGACTCCCATGTATTATAGCAAAAACTGTAAAGAACACACAGCAATCAGAATAAATGTCCTCTGAAATTAAGACCTTTAAATGTCCCTTCATAGGCCATCATTTGATTCCATTGTTTTTAAAAATTAACTGCTGAGGGAGAAAAAATTTAAAAAAGAAAAAGTATGAGGATTGCGTTTAAGAGAGCAAGTCAAAATATCTCAGAATAGCTTTTACTTTTTTACATATATATAAAAATGGAGTTTCGGAATTATCACAAATTTCATGAGCTCTAATAAACATCTTTGTGTTTCACTTCATTTTCTTTTAATTTTTACTGAAGTTCCACTGGTTTGTACCGTTATATAGTGATAGGTTTTGATGTACATTAAAAATTAACATTTGAGGGCCTCCCCGGTGGCACAGTGGTTGAGCGCTGGGTTGCAAAGCTGCCCGCAGCCTCTGCAGCGCCAGTTCAATCCCCGGCTGCTCCCCGGCCACCAGAGGAGGGTCCCACATGGTGCGCAGACCTCTCCTGCCACCAGAGGAGGGTCCCACATGGTGCGCAGACCTCTCCTGCCGCCCGCTGCTCCCCTCAGCAGTGTACTTCGGTCCTTCTGCCTGCTCTGCTCCCCGCTCTGGCTCTGGTGAATTCTCTCACCCTCCCGCGTTTCTGACTATACCCAGTGCTTGTATAAATAAATAAAAAAATAAATCTTAAAAAAAAAAAATTAACATTTGAATAAACAGTTTCTATTCTTCACCATATAAGAACTCCTTTACCCAAATTCCTCAGCCCCTTTTCCTGTTTCCCTCTGGCAGCAAATATTTTGTTCTTACAGACTAAGATGTTGTTTTGGTTTGTTTTGTTTGTTCATTTGTTTTGTTTCTTTATCATCTCTTTAGGAGTGAAATTGTAACAGGGTGGTCCCCAGGAAAGGGGGGGGGGGTTCCAGGTTCCCACCCCACCCAAGGGAGGGTGGAGCTGAGCAGGGAGAGAAGAAGCTGCAGAGGAAACTGAGGAAGGAAGGGAGCAGGATGGAGCCAGAAGGAGACCTGGAGGAGGCACATGGAGCAGAGAGACTCGTGAAGAAACCACGCTTGCCTTTTGGTTGTGGACTGGGTGACACAGATGTGGGCGAGAGACCCGTGGGGAGGTGGCAATGGCGGTTTTTGTCTTGCTTTTGATAATTTACTCTTTTCCTTCCAGACTTGTCTGGTGGTTTCTGATCCTTTTCTGTGGGTCCCCACTGGAAGATGCCTTAGACCTGTGTCAGGCTTTGGGGCCTTATTCTGGGCCAATCCCTTTTGGATGGACTTTTACCCACGAGGGGACTGGTAACTTTGGGTACTTTATTTAGAAACTATAGAGACACACTGCGTGGGGTGGGGAGGGAGGGGAAGGGAGAGGAAGGACTAGAGTCAAAATAAGGGAGGGGGGTGCAATTGTATTGTGAATATAACCCAAATGAAAATGCATACATTGTGCCAAGATGAAAAATGATGTAAGAATTATATAAAATAAAATATTAAAAAAAAAAAAAGAAACTGTAGTCTTTGCCTTTCCTGTACTGTTTCCTAATTATATTGAAGTTCCTTCCCAGTAAAGTCTCATATGTTTTGTGTTGATGCAGCGGATGGCAGAACCTATTTAGAGCAGGTAGGTTTGTGGTGTCTGGGCTGCTCCTCTCCCTGCCCTGTAACAAAATCGTATGGTGCTTTTATTATCCCTCTGACTTATTTTAGATAGCAAAATATATATAGGTCAATCCATGTTGTTGAAAATGGCAGGATTTCATCTTCTTTATAGCTGAGTAGTCTCCCACTGTATATATACATCACATGTTTTTTTTTTATTTTATCATCTATCAGTGGGCTCTGAGTTTGTTTCTCTGTCTTGAGTGTTGTGAATAATGTTATGATGAACATGGTGTTCCATATATCTCTTTGAATTTAAGTTTGTATATTTTTGTGATAAAGCTTGACAACTAAAGAGAAGTCAGCTAGCTGGGTCATGTGATATTTCTATTCTTAATTTTGTTCAGGGATTCCCACACTATTTCCATGATTGGAACAGTTTAAATTTGTAACAACAATTTACAAAGATTTTTTTCTCTCCACAACTTTACCATCACTTGTTTCTTGTCTATTTTGATAATAACCCTCTTAACAGATAGGAGACAATCGCTCATTTTGCTTCTGATTTGCTTTCTGAATAGGAGAGGAGGAACACGTGTTCATGGGCCTGCTGCCATCTCTGTCTCCTGTGGACAAGTCGCTCTTCAACATCTCTGTCCACTTTTTAATGGAGATATTTGTTCTTTTGGTGATGAGTTTAATGAGTTCTTTATAAAATTTCTATATTAAGCCCTTGTCTGACATATATAAGTATTTTCTCCAAATCATTAGCTTTTTTAATGGTGGTTTCTTTCACTCTATAGAAACTTTTTAGTTTCATATTGTCCCATTTGTTTATATTTGCTTTTGTTTCCTTTGCCAATGTAATCCGATTGACAAAGTCATCTCTAAGGCTGATTAAGGAACTCAGTCATTTTTGTTTTTCTGTGTATTTTGTGATTTCAGAACTGATATCCATGTCTTTACTCCACTGTTGATGGAAATGTAGACTCTTGCCCTTCCTAGAAAAGTAGGATAGATATTTCTGAAAATACTAAAAATAGTTCTACCTGATGATCCAGCAATCCCATTCTTAGATATCTCTCTGAAGTATACAAAACCACTAATATGAAGGGATATGTGCACTCCTATGTTCATTGTAATAGTATTTTCAATACCAAAGTGATGGAAGCAATCTAAGGGTCCAACAACAGATGAGTTGGTTACGAAGATACGGCGCACAACACACGAATACTACTCAGCTACTAAAAAACCCCACGGGATTAAATCTTGCTATTTGCAATAATATCGATGGTACCGGAAGAGGCTATGACTCACAGAATTAGTTAGAAGAAAGATAATACCAGGGAGAGTAAATGGTTTGCCCACAGATCCAAAACTATAGCCTAACTTGAAAATAAATCAAAAATCTCTTACTTAGAGGGTTCAATTTTCCATCAACTACTTAAAAATTTATGGACACAGAATGACCTACATCTATTTCAAACATAGTGTTTTTCATTAGACTGTTATTTCATTGCAATCTGGTTCAGTATGCAAACTTGTAACATAAAAAGGTAATGAAGGGCTATTTATTAAAAGAGATGAATAAAAGGGATCTGAAAAGCATTATCCTTCAGGGCTACCATGTGAAACCCTGCCATTTGTTATTTTCCATTTTGTTATAATAAGAACGAAAGGTTAAATATTTTCATATTAGTTTTAACTTTGACATTTACCAAAAAGACTCTTTTCAATTTCAGAGTCACTTAAAAACCAGAAAAACTGTTCATATCAACCATGTAGTATATAGTCCTTACACATGCATACCAATTAATTTAAATCTAAAAGTTGCCTGTGACATGATTCATTGATCAGTAAAGACACATTCATTTTATAGTAAATTCTATATGGCCAATACTGCAGTGAGAAATTATTGGGAAAAGGGCCTCGCTGGTGTCTTAGGGAGTAAGTCTCAGCTCTGTCACTGCTGTGGCCTGAGTTCAATTTCCCACGAGGGAGCTAAGCCACATAGGGTGCAGCAGCCTTCTCCTGTCATGCCTGCTGCTCCCTTGAGCAGTGTATTTCAGTACATCTGCCTGTTCTGCTCCCCACTCTCTCTGGTGAATCCTTTCAACCACTGCACCTCTGGTCTACACCCCAGTTCTTCTATGCTTGAAAAAAAATACATTGGAAAAAGGTGGCAGTCTTTATTTGGAAAGTCTGCAAAGCAGATCAAGTAGAAAAGACTTTAATGAGAAACAATTTGAGAATAGTACAGAGCAATATGATGAAGGGATTAACATGGTAATTCAAACTAAAGCATAAACTAACTGAAGTATAAACATTTTGAGAATAAATCAGTCAGCTAATTCTGTTACATTACATTCATTTATCAACTCTTAATCAACTTGATTCAGTGTACTTCTGCTACATTGTCTGGTCCACAAATCACTATACAACAGAATACAACTTAAATATATGAAGGGAAACTCCATTATGGAAGTTTGTAGATGGCTCACAGCTATTCCATGCAAACACAGTTTGGGGAACCTCCCCTCAAGAAACCACAGGAAACAGGTCTTGGGCCCAAAGTCTCTGCAAGGGTGGTGCCACAACATGCCCCCCGTGGGGCAGAGAAGTGTGCAGGCATGAGCCACAAATCCATGGTCCTCCTTGGAACCCAGGTCCAGGTTAGTTATTTAGGCTTATGAAACAGGACTTGGGTCCTATTCCAAAACCATGGCAATACAACCCTGCATTTCCATTACGTTGTGAGTGCTCCTGCATCAGGAAATAATCTCCTCTTTCCACCACCACAGAGAACACTTGATTTTCCTAGGGCTACAAGAATTAAGGAGTGATGTTTTACTATCTCATCTATTTCTTTCTCTACCACTGTTCTCTATTGGAATGGCATTAAAATTAGCCAAATCAGACTGGAAAGGAAAGGAAAACAATGAAATAACTGCAGGGGACATAATTTGAGGAACATTTTCCAGGACATAATTTGAGGAAATTCAAGGATTTTCTATATTATTGATGCAAATGTTGGCTACATAGATCAACTGAGGAGCAAACATTTTCTTACCCATGACCTAGATGTGGTATAAACGGAAGTAGAAATTTCCTCCATATCTGAGGATTGGAAAGCTGATAGTATACTAGAGACTATGATTCAACTAAGAGGCTCACATAGCAAGACCTCCGTAATGGATCATGGCTTTTAGCAGTTATGTAAGCAAAATACCCAAAAGCAATAATTAATATATATATGCGTGTGTTACACTAGTTTATAACACTGTATAAATTTTTGGAGTATATCTTCACACCTATTAAAATGTGTAATTCCACACCACACACACCACCAGAGTTCTAATGAGCCTCCACTAACAAGCTTCCCCTAACACAACCCCCCTCTCTAGGATCAGGTCCTCCTGCCAATTTGTGTCTGTGCAAGCATCGACTTCTTTCCTTTCCTGTGTGTGTGTGTGTGTGTCTTTGTGTGTGTGTGTGTGTGCCCTCACCCCACTGAAAGGAGGACTCTGGTGAAGTTTTTCTTAGAGGTGACCCAAGAACCCCCATCTGTGACTCCAACACCTCTCCCAAGGAAACAAGGAAAGTCTGAGAAACTGTCATCCAGGCAAACTGGATGGGATTATTGGGCATAAAATGGACATTAGCAAAAACGAATTAAAGTATGGTTTTTAGTTATTATGTCAACATTGCTGCATTAGTGGTAAAAAAATATCTGTACTCATGTAGGATGTTAACAAAATGGAAATTGTGTGGGATAAACAAAATGTGTACTGCCTTTGCGAATTATCTGTAAATCAAACAGTATTCTTTAAATGTTATTTTTTAAAATACTCTCAATATTTAATAGGTTATAGATGGAAAAACTTTTTTCTTTTCCAGTTTTCCTAGGTATCACCGTCCAGGGACTGGAGGGAGGGGTTCTGGGAGAAAAGCTGGAAACCTCACACACAGGGCAGGCTCTGGAGTCTCCTCTCCTCTGAGCCCTGTTTCTCTGACTCCTCACAGAGCATCTCACCCCCAGGACGCCGCCCTCCAGCATCCCCAACTCTGCCCACTTCAGCCCCCGCCCCTCCTGGCGGCTCCACCAGAATCCGGAGCAGCGCGGCAGCGCCCCCGTGTGGCCACAGGGCTGAGCACAGGAGACCAGAGCTGCCCTTTCTCCTGCTCAGCCAGGCCCTCCCAGGCTCCCTGGGCCCCCAGCGGCAGGACAGGGATCTGCACACAAGGGGGCGCCCAAGTCCAGTGTCAGGTCAGAAGTCCTCCAATTTTCTTAGTCCTATGGACAAAGGACAAAAGCAGGTTTCCAGGTCATAATAGCTGATTCCCAGATTATGGGCTGATCCCCAAATATAGAGGTTCCTTCCGTCTCGGATGGATCCTTGGACTCCAGAGTCTCTGTACTTTGTTTCTGCTTCTGCTTCCAGGGAATTAACATTCAATTCTACCCAGGAGCCCAGGTCCTCGCCCAGGAAAAGGACAAGGTTCCAGGAAACGCCAAGACCCGTGGGCCGACCACCCATCCACGTCTTACAGCAGGGGAAGCAGGAGTGATCAGAGCCGGGGAGAGACCCGGGGAGCTGGTGGTGGTGTGTGGGTAGATCATTGGTGGAAGGGCCGAACCTAAGAGGAACAATAGAAAGATGTCCCACGCTGTAAGGAAATAAATAAATAAATATACATCTCTTAGAAATTCTCCATCTCTGAATGAGGGGAGGTTGAGGAGAGCCCCCAGGGCATGGCTAGGAAGACGGGGAGGCTCCTGGAAATGGAGCAGAGGATGAAAATGGGGACTAGGGGATGGGGTCCAAAAGGAGTGGTGGGGGCACCAGGAAGGGTGGGGCCAGGAAGGGGCAGCATCGGGGACACTGTGAGGGAAAGGTCTGTGTGGGTGACGCGGCTCTGGCTGGGGCTGGGAGAGTCTCTGTCTCCCCTGGTGGGACTCCAGAGGGGCTGGTGCTGTAACTCAGCAGGGAATCACTTAAGTTCTGGGCCTTTCCTGTCCATGCAGGGCTGGTGTGACTCAAACACGCACACTCAGGCTGATGAAGGAGGAGAGGAGGAGAGGACAGATGGTTCAGAGGAGGCCCCCATTTCCTGAGCCACAACATCCTCCCCAACTCCCCAATGCTGGGGTGGCAGGGAGATTCCTGCAATGAAGAGGAGGTGATTCAGGGAATCAAGAGGAGAAAGGCCTGTGCTGCCCTGGAGGGCCAGCCCTGGGGGCTGATTCTGGGGCTCCAGGGCCCCACTCCCTGCAGGAGGGTCAGAGTCAGCCCCGCTGCTCACAGCTCCAGGCTGCTGACAGCCCCTCTGTGCCGTGACCCTGCAGACACTGCTCTGGGGATAGTATAAAGAAACAAAATAGCAAAATCAAATGGGAATCTAAAAACGGTAGAAATGATTTTTTAATATCACATATTTTGAAGGACACTTCAGAGGACATGGAATCCTTGTCTGACAGCTCATTGCAATCAGGACCTTGACCGTCACGTGAGCTACTCTGGCCTCCACTGTTTCTTGCGAGAAAACAGCCACTGATCACTTTATCGCCTGAATATTTTACTGGTTTGTACCAAATCACTTCCTACTTTGCACCTACAACAAAGATCTGGCATCTCCATAGTCTCTGAGGGGGAGGCGGCAGGGGGGGGGCCTCCCTCAGAGGCTCCAGCTCTGGGTCCCACGAGGCTGCGATGGGGACGAGATGTTGGTGGATCTGAACAGCCGTGATCAGCGTGGAAGGACCTGCCTCAGAGCTCATGCATGTGGCTCCTGGAGAAAACCCTCAGGTCCTTGTCCTGTGGGCGTCCCCTTAGCTGAGGGTCCACTGTGTGCAGGGAGTCACCCCAGAGAGGGACCAGGAGGGGAGCCCGGGCAGGAAGTCTCAGCCCCTGTGAGCCTGACTCTGTGACGTGGCGCGTCCCTTCTGCTTCATTCTCCTCACGAGGAAGAGCCAGGGAGTCAGACACACTCACGGGGGGCACTGTCTCCCCTCCTGTGTATCCCAGAATTGGTGGAAAATTGAAAACCAACACAGTAGACCTTCTGGACACTCATTATTTCCATTCTGTCCACATAAAAAATAAGCTGCCTCCCACCCAAGGCCCCTAAAAGTCTCTCCCATCACAGAAGCAGAGTGACGTCAGCATCTCATCGCGGGACCCAGGACCACGCAGAGGAGGTGCCTTGAGAGCATCTGTGCAGTGAAGCCATCTGTGCTCAGCTCCTCGTGGGCTGAGACAGTTTCCTGCCCCACAAGCCCTCGATGAGGATACTGTGGAGGACAGACACAGGGCAACTTGCAGACCCATTTTTTAATGTTTTAAAAGCAAATTTATTGAGATGTAACTTTTGGCCATTGAGTCATTTGTTGAAGGCTCACCTGTCATTTCCTTTTGGTAAGTGCAGAGCAGAGCAATCATCCCATACTCTACCTTGAGAACATCTCCATCACAACAACCTTGTTTCCTGGGTCTGGGCCCATGGGGCACCACCCGCCCCTCCCCTCCCTAGCCCTGGGCAGCCAGAGCCTCCCACTCTCTGCCTCTGAGGATGGGCCGGGGAACTTCTCTCTAAACACATCCCAGGCGACTCTGCTGACACAGACCTGCAGTGGACATTTGGGGTACCCTCACCCAATGCAAGCTGGTGCCCAGGAACATACTCCACAGGGTGTTAAGGTCACAGAGAATCACATGACCCCACCCAGGAGGCCCTGCAGCCTGGGGTGTGTGAGGAGAGAAGGGCTGCAGTAGCTGCCTCAGAGGGGGCCAAGGGCAGAGCCAGGGAGGTTCCTTCCTCAGCAGGAAGGGGACATGGGATCTGGGTCTTGAAAGCCAGATGTGGGCACAGGAACAGAAGTGGCTCAGGGAGCTGATGAAAGTCCTGCTACATGACCTCAGCAGTGACTTTCTCCATGTGACCTTGGAGATCCCTCCCCAGCACTCTGTGAATTGGGAAGTGATGCTGTCCTGACACCCCTCCCCCACACCCTCTCAGAAACAAGGACATGGAGACTGAGGGGTTATGGCAGTGCCCAGGTCAGAACCCCAGCCACCTGGCTAATGTCTGGGCCTCTGGACCGACACCATCCTCCAAACTGACCAGGGGACCAAGGAGGCAGTGACCCTGGAGCCCTCACCACCCTCTCCAGATACCACACATTTCTTGCCTGGATTTGACTAAAGACAAAAGCACAGTAGTAAGTCATCATGTCATCACCCTTCATGGAAATGAATTGAACTCACCAAAGAGAAAGACACAGAGTGACTGGTTGTACCAAAAAACAAAACTTGACGCTGCCTCCAGGAGACAGGATCTAAACAGCCCCACTGCAGGAGACAGGTATAGGCCAGGATGCTTCAGGAGCTGCCCAGTGTGGGCAGTTCACACCCCCACTGCTGGAGACCAAGACAGGGAGAGGATCCTGCAGGCGTGATTGTATTTATTTTTATATTCTTCTTTTTTTATTTTTTAACTTAACTTTTCACTCGTAAACACTATTTGCTTTCCCCACCCCCTCAGGTGTAGTCCCCATAGAGTTTCCTTCTGCAAGGCAACCATGCACCATCACCTCAGTCCCCTGTCTCCTCCCTCCCTCCCTCTGGTCCTCTGCACACTGGGGATCAGAGAGAGACTGTGAGAGGGACACAGAGGAATGGGGCAGGGACAGAGAGACCGAGAAGGACAGGGACACACATAGAGAGTGAGATGAGGACAGACCAAGAAGGGGAGAGAGAACATCAGAGGGACATACAGAAAGAGAAAGGGAGAGTCAGCCAGTGAGGACAGGGAAGGAGACAGAAGTGGCCTCGCTGGCATCAGTCACTGTTGGAGTGGACACCCCATGCTGCCGCGGACCAGCACAGCAGTAGAAGATGAGGCCGTCTCAGGGTTGAGAGAAGTGCGAAGGGTGGTCAGGGAGTCGGCGAAAGAAATGACAAACAGATACACTTCAAGAGAGAGTGTAAATCTGAGTGCAATTTTAATTAAGTTAGTGGCCAGTATATATATGTTTTTTCTAAAGGCATAGGATCGGTGAACATCAAATAAATCAGCTTGCTCATAGGTTTAGCTTATCATTGACAGGGCAGTGATTTATGTCTGAAGTTACACGTGGACCTAGCCGCATTCCTAAGTACACAGGCTATTAATTCTTTCTTCTGTTCTATATAATTATATTCTAGTTGCACTAACTATCACTATTACCTACTCATTTTTACTCATAATTAATTGTCATGGGTGAATTTATTTTATAATGCAGTTAATATCATAGGTACTAAAGACAAGCACATAATAGAAGATTATTAAACCAACAATTCTATTATTACACAGTGTTTAGTAATGTTTCATTTGGATTAGCCTGTTTATTAAATTACGTATGTTTTTTAATTAGCAGTCAATGACCAGAAAAAGGAAAGATTTAGAAAGACAGTTGCAGTAGAATAAAGTTTGTGGGCCTTGAGAAAGCAAGATAAGGTTCCGTGTGGTCAGCATCCCTTTTAAGTCTTTGTGGCGGCTTCTGGTAGCTGTTATCTCTTGGCAGGCATTCAGCTGCTCTGCATCTTAGGGAGTTTGCTGTTCTCGCCCTGCGCTCATGGTTCCTTGCCCACGCCGGACCTCAGGGACCATGGCAACAGCCATTAGCCCTGAAGGTCACTGCAGGGGGAGGTGCAGCAAGATGCTGACGTCACGCTGCTTCTGTGATGGGAGAGACTTTTAGGGGCCTTAGGTGGGAGGCAGCTTATTTTTCATGTGGGCAGAATGGAAATAATGAGTGTCCAGAAGGTCTACTGTGTTGGTTTTCAATTTTCCACCAGTTCTGGGATACACAGGAGGGGAGACAGTGCCCCCCCCGTGAGGGTGTCTGACTCCCTGGCTCTTCCTCGTGAGGAGAATGAAGCAGAAGGGACGCGCCACGTCACAGAGTCAGGCTCACAGGGGCTGAGACTTCCCGCCCGGGCTCCTCCCCCCCGGTTCCTCTCTGGGGTGCCTCCCTGCACACGGTAGACCCTCAGCTAAGGGACACCCACAGGACAAGGACCTGAGGGTTTTCTCCAGGAGCCACATGCATGAGCTCTGAGGCAGTTCCTTCCACGCTGATCACGGCTGTTCAGATCCGCCAACATCTCGTCCCCATCGCAGCCTCGTGGGACCCAGAGCTGGAGCCTCTGAGGGAGGCCCCTCCTGCCGCCTCCCCCTCAGAGACTGTGGAGACGCCAGATCTTTGTTGTAGGTGCAAAGTAGGAAGTGATTTGGTACAAACCAGTAAAATATTCAGGCGATAAAGTGATCAGTGGCTGTTTTCTCACAAGAAACAGTGGAGGCCACAGTTGCTCACGTGACAGTCAAGGTCCTGATTGCAATAAGCTGTCAGACAAGGATTCCATGTCCTCTGAAGCATCCTTTAAAATATGTGATTTTAAAAAATCATTTCTACTGTTTTTACATTCCCATTTAATTTTGCTGTTTTGTTTTCTTTATACTATCCCCAGAGGGTTTCTGCAGGGTCACGGCACAGAGGGGCTGTCAGCAGCCTGGAGCTGTGAGCAGGGCTGACTCTGACCCTCCTGCAGGGAGTGGGGCCCTGGAGCCCCAGAATCAGCCCTCAAGGCTGGCCCTCCAGAGCAGCGCAGGCCTTTCTCCTCTTGATTCCCTGAATCACCTCCTCTTGATTCCAGGAATCTCCCTGCCACCCCAGCATTGGGGAGTTGGGGAGGATGTTGTGGCTCAGGAAATGGGGGCCTCCTCCGAACCATCTGTCCTCTCCTCCTCTCCTCCTTCATCAGCCTGAGTGTGCGTATTTGAGTCACACCAGCCCTGCATGGACAGGAAAGGCCCAGAACTTAAGTGATTCCCTGCTGAGTTACAGCACCAGCCCCTCTGGAGTCCCACCAGGGGAGACAGAGACTCTCCCAGCCCCAGCCAGAGCCGCGTCACCCACACAGACCTTCCCCTCACAGTGTCCCCGATGCTGCCCCTTCCTGGCCCCACCCTTCCTGGTGCCCTCACCACTCCTTTTGGGCCGCACCCCTAGTCCCCATTTTCATCCTCTGCTCCATTTCCAGGAGTCTCCCCATCTTCTTGTCATGCCCTGGGGGCTCTCCTCGACCTTCCCCGCATTTAGGGATGGAAAATTTTTAAAAGATGTATATTTATTTATTTATTTCCTTACAGCGTGGGTCATCTTTCTATAGTTATTGTTCCTCTTAGGTGCGGCCCTTCCACCAATGATCCACCACACCCCACCACCAGCTCCCCGGGTCTCTCCCCGGCTCTAATCACTCCTGCTCCCCCCTGCTGCAAGACGTGGATGTGTGGTCGGCCCACGGGTCTTGGCGTTTTCCTGGAACCCTGTCCATTTCCTGGGCGAGGACCTGGGTTCCTGGGTAGAATTGAATGTTAATTCCCAGGCGGAGCTGCTTTCACCCCTGGAAGCAGAAGCAGAAATAAAGTACAGAGACTCTGGAGTCCAAGGATCCATCCGAGACTGAAGGAACCTCTATATTTGGGGATCAGCCCATAATCTGGGACTCAGCTGTTATGACCTGGAAACCTGCTTTTGTCCTTTGTCCATAGGACTAAGAAAATTTGGGGACTTCTGACCTGACACTGGACTTGGGCGCCCCCTTGTGTGCACATCCCTGTCCTGCCGCTGGGGGCCCAGGGAGCCTGGGGAAGGCCTGGCTGAGCCGGAGAAAGGGCAGCTCTGGGCTCCTGTGCTCAGCCCTGTGGCCACACGGGGGCGCTGCCGCGCTGCTCCGGATTCTGGTGGAGCCGCCAGGACGGGGGGGGGGGGGGGGGCGGGGGGGGTGGCGCTGAGGTGGGCAGAGTTGGGGATGCTGGAGGGCGGCGTCCTGGGGTGAGATGCTCTGTGAGGAGTCAGAGCAGCAGGGCTCAGAGGAGAGAAGACTCCGGAGCCTGCCCTGTGTGTGAGGTTTCCAGCTTTTCTCCTAGAACCCCTCTCTCCAGTCCCTGCATGGTGATACCGGGGAAAACTGGAAAAGAGAAAATATTTTCTTCTATAACCTATTAAATATTGAGAGTATTTTAAATAATAACATTTAAAGAATACTGTTTGATTTACAGAAAAGTTGCAAAGGCAGTACAGGTCTTGCTTACCCCACACCATTTCCATTTTGTTAACATCCTACATGAGTATAGATTTTTTTTTTTTACCACTAATGCAGCAATGTTGACATAATAACTAAACGCCATACTTTAATTCGTTTTTGCTAATGTCCATTTTATGCCCAATAATCCCATCCAGTTTGCCTGGATGACAGTTTCTCAGACTTTCCTAGTTTTTATAACATTGACACTGGTGAGGAGTGATGTTTGGGAGAGGTGTTGGGGTCACAGATTGGGGTTCTTGGGTCACCTCTAAGAAAAGCTTCACCAGAGTCCTCCTTTCAGTGGCGTGAGGGCACACACACACACACACACACAAATTGCACAAACACAATTGGCAAGAGGAGCTGCCCCTGGAGAGAGTGAGTGTGTTAGGAGAAGCCTGCTAGTGGAGGCTCATGAGAACTCTGTTGGTGTGTGTGGTGTGGAATTACACATTTTAATAGGTGTGAAGATGTACTCCAAAAATTTATACAGTGTTACAAACTAGTGTAACACACACATATATATGTTAATTGTTGCTTTTGGGTATTTTGCTTCCATAACTGCTAAAAGCCATGATCCATTACTGAGGTCTTACTATGCGGGCCTCTTAGTTGAATCATAGTCTCTAGTATACTATCAGCTTTCCAATCCTCAGATATGGAGGAAATTTCTAATTCCGTTTGCGTCTCAGTTGATCTATATAGCCAACATCTGCATCAATAATAAAGAAAATCCTTGAATTTCCTCAAATTGTGTCTGGAAAATGTTCCTCAAATTATGTCCCCTGCAGTTATTTCATTGTTTTCCTTCCCTTTCCAGTCTGATTTGGCTAATTTTAATGCCAAATTAAAATTCCAATAGGGAACAGCGATAGAAAAGAAATAGATGAGATAGTAATACATTACTCCTTAAGTCTTTTCTTGTAGCCCTAGGAAAATCAAGTGTCCTCCACAGTGGTGAAAAGAGGAGACGATTTCCTGATGCAGGAGCACTCACAATGTAATCGAAACGCAGGGTTGTATTGCCATGGGTTTGATCCCTAGCACATTTTGAAATAGGGCCCAAGTCCCGTGTCATAAGCCTATATAACTAACTTGGGCCCCGGGTTCCAAGGAGTACCATGGATTTGTGGCTCATGCATGCACACTTCCCTTCCCCATGGGGGGCATATTGTGGCATCATCCTTGTAGGGACTTTGGGCCCAAGACCTGTTTCCTGTGGTTTCCTGAGGGGAGGTTCCCCAAACTGTGTTTGCATGGACTAGCTGTGAGCCATCCTCAAACTTCTATAATGGAATTTCCCTTCATGTATTTAAGTTGTATTCTGTTGTATAGTGATTTGTGGACCAGACAATGTAGCAGAAGTACACTGAAGCAAGTCGATTAAGAGTTGATAAATGAATGTAATGTCACAGAATTAGCTGATTGATTTATTCTCAAAATGTTTGCACTTCAATTAGTTTATGCTTTAGTTTGAGTTACCATGTTTATCCCTTTATCATATTGCTCTGTACTATTCTCAAATAGTTTCTCATTTAAAGCCTTTTCTCCTTGATCTGCTTTGCAGACTTTCCAAATAAAGACTGCCACCTTTTTCCAATGTATTTTTTTAAGCATAGAAGAACTGGAGTGTAGACCAGAGTGCAGTGGTTGAGAGGATTCACCAGAGAGAGTGGGGAGCCGAACAGGCAGATGTACTGAAATACACTGCTCAAGGGAGCAGCAGGCATGACAGAAGGCTGCTGCGCCCTATGTGACTTAGCTCCCTCGTGGGGAATCAAACTCAGGCCATAGCAGTGACAGAGCTGAGACTTACTCCCTAAGCCATCAGCAAGGCCCCCTTCCCAACAATTTCTCACTGCAGTATTGGCCATATAGAATTTACTATAAAATGAATGTGTCTTTACTGATCAATGAATCATGTAACAGGCAACTTTTAGATTTAAATTAACTGGTATGCATGTGTAAGGACTATATACTACATGGTTGATATGAACACATTTTCTGGTTTTTAAGTGATTCTGAAATTGAAAAGAGTCTTTTTGGTAAATGTCAAAGTTAAAACTAATATGAAAATATTTAACCTTTTGTTCTTATTATAGCAAAATGGAAAATAACAAATGGCAGGGTTTCACATGGTAGCCCTGAAGGATAATGCTTTTCAGATCCCTTTTATCCATCTCTTTTAATAAATAGCTCTTCATTATATTTTTATGTTACAAGTTTGCATACTGAACCAGATTGCAATAAAATAACAGTCTAATGAAAAACACTATGTTTGATATAGATGTAGGTCATTCTGTGCCCATAAATTTTTAAGTAGGTGATGGAAAATTGGTCTCTAAGTAAGAGAGTTTTGTTTTATTTTCAAGTTAGGCTATAGTTTTGTCTGTGAGCAAACCATTTACTCTCTCTGGTATTACCTTTCTTCTAATTAATTTGGTGAGTCATAGTCTCTTCCGGTCCTACCGATATTATTGCAAATAGCAAGATTTAATCCGGTGGGTTTTTTTAGTAGTTGAGTAGTATTGGTGTGCTGTGCGCCGTATCTTCGTAACCAACTCATCTGTTGTTGGACCCTTAGGTTGCTTCCATCACTTTAGTATTGAAAATACTATTACCATGAACATAGGAGTGCACATATCCCTTCATATTAGTGTTTTTGCATACTTCAGAGAGATATCTAAGAATGGGATTGCTGGGTCATCAAGGTAGAACTATTTTTTGTGTTTTCAGAAATATCTATACTATTTTTCTAGGAAGGGAAACAGTCTTCATTTCCACCAACAGTGGAGTAAAGACATGGATATAAGTTCTGAAATCACAAAATACACAGAAAAACAAAAATGACTGAGTTCCTTAATGAGTCTTAGAGATGACTTTTATCAACCGGATTACATTGGCAAAGGAAACGAATGCAAATATAAACAAATGGAACAATATATTTTTTAAATTTTTTAATAGTTTTTTTTTTAAGATTTATTTATTTATTAATACAAGCACTGGGTACAGTCAGAAGCACGGGAGGGTGCGAGAATTCACCAGAGCCAGAGTGGAGAGCAGAGCAGGCAGAATAAAGAAGTACATTGCTGAGGAGAGCAGCGGGCGGCAGGAGAGGTCTGCGCACCATGTGGGACCCTCGCCCAATGACCAGGGATCCAACCGGCGCTGCAGAAGCTGCAGGACTCTTTGCAACCCAGTGCTCAGCCACTGCGCCACCGGGGAGGCCCCAAATGGGACAATATTAAACTAAAAAGTTTCTATAGAGTGAAAGAAACCACCATTAAAAAAGACAAGCTAATGATTTGGAGAAAATACTTACATATGTCAGACAAGGGCTTAATATAGAAACTTTATAAAGAACTCATTAAGCTCGTCATGTTGAAGAGCGACTTGTCCACAGGAGACAGAGATGGCAGCAGGCCCATGAACACGTGTTCCTCCTCTCCTATCCAGGAAGCAAATTAGAAGCAAAATGAGCGATCATCTGCTATCTGTTAAGAGGGTTATTATCAAAATAGACAAGAAACAAGTGATGGTAAAGTTGTGGAGAGAAAAAATCTTTGTATATTGTTGTTAGGAATTTTAATTGTTGCAATCGTGGAAAATAGTGTGGCAATCCCCAACAAAATTAAGAATAGAAATATCGGGCCTCCCCTGGTGGCGGAGTGGTTGAGCACTGGGCTGCTGCGAAGCTGCCCGCAGCGTCTGCAGCACCGGTTTGATCCCCGGCCACCGGCGAGGTTCCCACATGGCACGAAAGACCTCTCCTGTGCTGTCTGCTGCTCCCCTCAGCAGTGTATTTTGTCACTCTGCCTATTCTGTCTGCGCTCTGGCTCTGGTGAATTCTCTCACCCTCCCGCACTTCTGACTGTACCCAGGGCTTGTATAAATAAATAAATAAATCTTAAAAAAAAAAAGAGCAAATAGCAATTACATCTAACAAGCTGCTCAAGATAGAAAGTTTGGCTGCATTTTAATTTCTGTCTTTCCCTCACTTTCTATACCCATCCACATCAGCCCTATTAGCTAACATCCTAAGCAAAGTACCACTCTGACCCACTCCTCTCTCTTTGTCTACTGCAAGTTTCTCGGTTGTTTTCCCTGTTGCATTCTTGTTCTCCTACAATCTAGTTTCCCCAATGCAAAGAGATTTTTCTCAAACACAAATTATTCAATTCACTCCACTCTCCAACACCTCTCTCCATTTTCACAATTGGCATCAAGTTCAGGACATCACCCTGAATTAGGAAGTTCTGAGTGACTAGTTTCTGTGAATATCTTTGACCTTGTCTCACAATTCCTTCTCCTTTGTCCACATGAAACACTGACCTCCTTTTTCTTACTGCAGGGTGATTCTGTCATTTCTGTCTGTCCGTGCTCCCCTCTGCAATTGTGCTTTCTCCCAAACTTTGCTGTATGCATCCTGGTCTGTAAATAGAGTTCATATTGTCATTTATTTAAGTATTATAATTTCCATTAAAGAATAATGTTTTCATAGCTTTACAGATACATACTTTTTATTAAAAATATCCTGAAGGGTTTCATATTTTGATGTTATCCTAAATGGTATTTTAAAATTCAATTGGTTTGTTTCGATCCTTTGTACAGATCCTATCACCATTTGTTATTTCTCTGTTGGATTATTTTAAAACTTATTTATATTGCTTTTTTCCCCCACCACTGAAAAGTCACTTTCATCACAACATTCTCTCTACATCTTGATCACTAGAACACTATCAATTCTACAAAAGTACAGTGTAGTTTCTCAATAATTAGTCATTGTTTATTTTGAGTGAATATCATGTATAGGTAACCTTGGAAAAAATGATTAACCTCTCTTCTCTAAATCTCCTTCCTCAGATACTTATTAATATATTTGTAAGTGCACATATTGATATATGTAATATACATAGAATTAAAACAATGATACTTATACCTCCTGTTATTTATCACTATGAAATCACTTTATTTTGGCTAAAGTGTTAAAAGCAACCTAGAAATCAAAGTGTTCTGAATTTCCTAACGTTTTTGTTTAGTTTTTAAGCACATTGGTATTGTTATGACCTATTGGATTTGTTAGTTTATTCCTTCTCAAAGGAACTATTGTGTATATAGTATTATTGTTTAATGTTATTTTTCTACTAAACTAGACTCCATGACACAATTTTAGCCCCCAAAAAGAGAGACAGGCTGAAAAAGAATCCTGAAATTACCTCTAAAAATTTTAGAATTTAAACCTACTAGTTCATTGCAACAGTAGTAACTGTGCCTCCTTTTTTTTTTTTTTTTTTTTACTTTTTTAAAGATGTATTTTATTTATACAAGCACCGGGGTACAGGCCAGATGCGCGGGAGGGTGAGAGGATTCACCAGAGACAAAGCCGGGAACAGAACAGGCAGACTGACTGAAATCCACTGCTGAGGGGAGCAGCGGGCTTGGCAGGAGGGGTCTGTGCGCCACGTGGGACCCTCACAGGCGCGGCAGAGGCTGTGGGCAGCTCCCCAGCGCTCACCCAACCGCCTGCGCCCCCTGTTTGCTGTTCTCTGCACAGTGTGAGCGCGACAGTAAAGCATCTGCACAAGGCAGGGCCAGGATGGGGGCGCCTTGAAAAGCCAAAACCCAGGACGGGATTGCTCAGGACAAATGAAAGGGCCTCTCAGGCATTCCAAGGGTTGTCGTTAAGCGGCAGCTTCTTCCTTAAGGCTGAGAAACCGCTGGGGGTTCCCTCTGCCAATGGCTCTGGCCTCTGGCTCTGACGCCACAAAGAGCCATTGTGACGGCACCGGAACCGCCTACATCAGGCCCGCCCGGACTGCGCCTGTGTCCTCAGGAGCCGGGAAGCTTTGGACAGTGACCTGTGCACTCCGGACCATGACAGAGAGAGTGAGAGCCTGTTTTGGGGTATTTGGTTTTCTTTGGGTTTATTTATTGGTTTATTTATTTAATTATTTGTTTCGGCTATTTATTTTAGTTATTTTATTTTTCTTTCTTTGTTTTTTTCCCTTATTTTCCTTTTTTTTTTTTTGTATTTTCTTATAGTTTTTTTTCTTTTTCCTTTTATTTCTTTGTTTTTTATTTTCCTTTATTGTTTTGTTATTGGCTTTTCTTTCTTTCTTTCTTTTCTTTATTTTTTTCTTCAGTTTTTAGTTTTGTGATTTTTATTTTTCGAGAGGTCTCCCCCATTTTCCCTTCTGTTCTTGTTTCGTTGTTTGTGCTTTCTTCCCCTTTGTCGTTTCTCTGGGTTTTTATTTTGATTTGTTTGTTTTTCCAGTTTTTAGTTTCTAATTGTGGTTTGTTCTGTTGTTTGTTCTATTGGTCTTTGTTGTTTTGTTTTATTCTTAAATTTAGTGGTTAGTTTTGAATTAGTTTGTTTTTAATCATATTTTTACATAATCATACATTTACATCTCATTTTCATTTTTCGTTTGTGTTGTTTCATTTACTTGTAGTGTAGTTAGTATTGCTAGTAAGCTGAGTGAGGTTAGTATTGTTGGTAGAGTTAAGTTAGCATTCTTAGTATTTAGTGAGGTAAGTGAATACTTTCTGAGGACTATTAATACTAGATTAATAGTACATTTGTTAATATCGTAGGAGAATCAGCTGTCAGCGGAGGTAGCGCAAGGGCTGGGAGCACAGTCAGGGCTGGCGAGGGTAGTCAGCGTAGTCAAGTGCACAGGCGCTATGTCCCAG
Source organism: Talpa occidentalis (assembly GCF_014898055.3). NCBI lineage: Eukaryota > Metazoa > Chordata > Mammalia > Eulipotyphla > Talpidae > Talpa > Talpa occidentalis. The sequence continues at coordinate 54,431,241 of NW_023601322.1, forward strand.
GGACGTCGAGGGAAAAGCTACCTGGCGCTGCGGGAGCTGGGGCGGGGCTCCCACGCCAACGTGACGCTGGCGGTGCACGTGCTCACGGGCACGAAGGTGCTCATCAGGGGCGTCCGCAAGTCCGAGCTGCCCGACCTCCGCCTCCTGGCCCGCGAGATGGGGTGCCTGAAGGCCCTTCACCACCCGAACATCGTGGAGCTCTTCCAGGTGGTGGACACCGGGCTGGAGCTGCAGCTCGTCATGGAGTACGTGCAGGGGGAGGACCTGCAGGACTTCCTGGACAGGCGTGGGCGCCTGGACGAGAGCGAGGCCCAACCGCTCTTTCAGCAGATCCTCGTGGCCCTCAGCCACTGCCATGCCAAAGGCATCGCGCACAGGGATGTGAGGCCCAAGAACATTCTGCTGACCCGAGAGGGAAAAGTCAAGCTGGCGGACTTTGGGCTCAGCGTCCAGGCCTTCAACCGGGCGCTGAGCACGTGCTGCTGTCGCCCAGAATACAGGGCCCCCGAGGTCTACCTTGGCCAGCGCTACAACGGCCCCAAGGTGGACGTGTGGAGCCTGGGTGTCATTCTCTACAGAATGCTGACCGGCAAACTGCCCTTCAGGGCACCCCACCTCCCGGCGGTCAGGGTGCGCGTCCTGAGCGCGTACCTCCAGCTGCCCGACTACCTCACGGAGCAGTGCCAGGACCTGCTGGCCAAAATGCTGGAAAAGGACCCCTGGAGGCACCGCCCCCTGGAGTGCATCCAGCAGCACCCCGGGTAGCAGAAACGAGCGAGGGACTCCTGCCCTTCAGCGAGCCGTGGCTAAGACCCCAGGACCCGGCCATAATCAAAGCTATGGAGCGCCTGGGCTACCAGAGGCAGGAAATTCGGGAGGCCATTGACGCTGACAAGTACGACGAGGTCATGGCCACCTACCTGCTCCTCCGCTCCAGGAAGCAGGCAGGGGAGGAGGACTATGAGGAGGAGGGGGAGGAGCGGCCCAGGCGCGTCACCTTCCGGGTACCAAAGCGTGTCACCTTCCTGGAGCCCGGTGACCCCGATTACAAGGACAGCCTCCTGCAGCCTGAGGTTTCGGGGAATACCCCAAGGCCGGGTATCCTGCAAAAGCAGGAAGTCCAAAAGAGGGGAAAGGAAGCCACCCCGGGCAAAAGGGTCATCTCCACAGGAGTCTCTGAGCTGGAGGACGCCCAGAAGCACACCACCGCTGCAGGGCCAGGCTCCCTGTTAGAGGACGCCCCGAAGGGCAGACCCTCTGCGCTAGGCCCGGTGCTGGAGGACGCCTGGGGGGACACCAGCACCTCTGTGGCCAGACCCCAGCAGGAAGACACCAGGGAGCACAGCAGCACCGCGGTGTCAGTCCTCCAGCTGGAGGACGCTGGGGAGCATGGCAGCACCACTGAGACAGGCCCCCAGCTGGAGAGGGACCAGAAAAGCAGGGCCAACACGATCTGTCCAGCTCCCCAGCCCTCCAGCACCACCCTAAGATCTCCCCCAAGACGTGGCTGGCCTTCCAGTGCAGTGGCCCCTTCAGCAATCATCAGGGCCAGAGATAGGATATTAGATATTATCCTAGAATTTTGTTGCTGCTGTGCAGCATTCGAATTGCAGAGCAACAAAGACTAAAAATAGCACCACACCAGACAAAAGCCTCCCCACCCCCAAAGCACAACCACTCAGTGGCCATGGTGAACAGGAGTACACCAGGGAAGGTTGAGGCTCTGGAGAGGCTCATGGGCTGGGCCCAGTCACAGAGCCAGGAGGAGCATGACACCCACGGGAATGCAGCACAGAAATCTGGGCAAAAACGATGTCCCTGGAGCACAGATGTCCCTGGAGCTGAGCAGGTGAAGGGCCAGGAGGGCCACGGAACTGGTGAAATACCTGGAGGGGAGCAGAGCGGGTGAGTGGTGGGGTGTGGAGGGGCTGGGGAGAGCTGAGCAGGTACAGGGCCCCTGGAGGGTTATGAGGCTGTGTGGGTGGCCCCAGGGTCAGAGGCCCCAGGGCCAGAGGCAGGAAACCCTGGGCCTCTCTCCCCCATCATAGGCTCAGTTCCCTGAGAACCATACTGCCCCCTTGCTGGGAGAGACCTGCTGCTCTATCTTGGGCACAGGGATGGCATAGAGGATGCAGGAGTTCCTGCAAAGGCTTGGGCCCAGGTGGTAAAACGTGCAGATTGCAAGGAGAAGGTAGAGAGGGTCTTTAGCTCCCCTTAAGAAAGACTCGGGGACCAGTATATTATAATTCAAACAGGACTTTTCAAGGTGGACAGAGTTTATTCACAGACCAGCCCTACTCCGCACGACCTGCTCAGCTGGAAAATCTGCACATCTTCCTACACCAGGAAGCCCTAGGCTATGATCAATCTCAGTCCCGCAGTGAGCATTGTCACCTCAAACTTTTGTAGCTTGGGATTCTTACACAGTGTCAGCCCAGCTGGAATTTCCCCTTTTAAAAATCCTCTCCAGACGGCCACCCACCTCTCCTCCCTGGATTCAAACCCTGCAGGGTGACCTTAGCCAAATTGGAAACGTTAATATCGCCCAACAGATGCAGGCTTTGGACACCAGTCTCTACCAAGTAAATCACTGGGTACAGGAACGAAAAGCTACAGGGGCTATCTACCTTAAGTTTGTGTTTTTTCATCATTGTTTAGATGGTGTTCAATTCCCTTCTAAAACTAAGGTTTTGCTAAGTCTGGTAAATGCAAGTGAGGTGAAGTATGTGTGTTTGAAAAAAGAAATGTATGGAAGAGGGATATTCTGAAGGGCCTTAAGATTATGTAAAGCCAGATGGGTAAAATGAAATGGCATTAGAATGAAAGAAAGCAAAAGAAAGTGTTGAAGGTCTGAGAGAGAGATTTTGGTGAGAAATCGTGTGTACTCAGGTGCCTCCCCCTCCTCCAACACATTCATGGGCTTGCTCATCTGACCAGCAAAGCCCCCTCTGATCGCTACCTCGTCAGCCGAACGTGGGGCCAGGACATCATGGATCCTGCCCCTAGTAGGCCCAGTGATGATGATTATGATTTTCTTTGTTTCTGCACCCTGTTTGCTCTGCTTTATCCAGGCAAAGCTCTCTGACACGAGCCTTCGCTCTCCCAGACCCGGGAAAGCCATTCCTGTGATTGACAGATGAGCAACAGGGCGATGCTCTAGGGGTTCTGGGCCAACCTGGGCTGTCCAGCGGCCAGTTGCTTATTTCTCTAAACAAATGGATCCCACTGTAAGAGGATGGCAGCCCTGCCTGCGCGCACTTGTGGCAGCTTCTCGTCTCGCTAGACAGGCCTTAAAACCCACACTGGGCCAACCTGTAAATGTTAGTTCTCCACATCGGCTCCAGGACCTACTCATTCACCAGGCTCTCTCCCCTCCATCACCCTCTTATCTGTTAGATTTCTACTCTCTTTGTCAAAGACCCTCTCATCTCCCTCTCCCAATCCTCGACTCTCCATCCTGCTAGGTCTCACGGGTGTTCCACTCCCTAACGCAGATAACACCCTCTTCTTACTATGGTGGACACCATCACCAGTCAGACAATGGACCTGCCTTTATCTCAAAGATTACTCCACAGGTCTCCTCCCTGGGCATCACCTGGGAACTACACATTCCCTCCCGACCGCAATCCTCTGGTAAGGTAGAACGGGTAAATGGTCTGACTAGAGACCACCTAACCAAACTCTCCACTGAGCTGCGGAAATCCTGCGTGGAGCTGCTCCCACTGGCTTTAATGCACCTCCGAGCCACCCCTTGTGGCCCCTTGTTCCTGACCCCCCTTGAACGGATGTGTGACAGACCTCCTCTTACTAACCATGAGCTCCCCGTCCAACCTACGCTGTTGGCTGGATATTTTTCATACTTCTCTTTGCTCAGACAGCTGCTCCAAGAACACTCAGACCGTTGTCTGCCACAACCTGTGCCTCTGTCCCCTGACTCACCTGTCAACCTGCTGTGCCCTGGAGACCAGGTTCTTCTGAAAGCCATCACTCCAAAACCACTTCCACCAAAGTGGATGGGTCCACATGTTAGGGGGTAATGATGTCCTGAGCTAATCCCATACAGGCTTTGTGGACTCCACCCCCACTCCAGACTAAAGCCATCAAGACATTGGGAAAGACAAATCCCATCACCACCAAAGGGAGGGTAGCTGGGACCTGAGGGTGGAGTTGGGCAGCCAGGTTGGATATATTAAAACCAAACACGTGGGCCTTGGGGTCTCTCTGGCTCGCGATCGCTCGCCTCCTGGCTTCACCGCTCCTGGCTGGCGGCCAACTCTGAGAGCGCCATTTTGGGATTCCTGATCTGCGGATCGGGTAGGACTCATTTAAAACTTTGTCTCCCACTTTTCTCCCAGAGCTGTACATTTCCTCATTTCCCCTTCCCTTGTAAATAAACCTTTTATTAACCTTTCACGTGTGCCTGCAGTAGAGCATCGATAAGTCCTTTTAAGCGCGCGGGTGAGGACCCACAGTCAGGCACCCCGTTTTGTATCGGGGTTGCTCTACAACAGTTTGGCGCCCAGCGTGGTTTCCAAGTTACACCCGCGGTTGACCAGCCCAAAGTAACATTCCTTGTGTTGGTCACCATAAGCGCACTAGTTCTGCAGGACTAGCAGTATAATATTTGTCTCTAGTCCTGAAAAGTCTGTTTTTTCCCTGTGCGTACAGCCCTTGTGGGTGCATTTTGACTCAAATATGGCCTCAACCATGAGCCTATACAGTTTCATCCCTAGCCTGAGTTCTTTCAGTTTCCTTCTGGCCTTGAATTTGAGTAGCCTTCTTCCATTAAATATCACCACCAGTCTCATTAATATAAATCATTTGATGAAGCCTGGTGTATGGCACGTGATTTTACTATTGTATACATACATGGGTGGTTTACAAGCCATCCCTTTACAGACTGTGCTTCTGGGTGGTTTTTTGGTAATATGTGTAAGCACAATTTGCTACATTCTTGTTTCTGTGAGAGGTAGAAGTTCTACTTCACATACTGAGAATGTGCAACAACACATCCAGGCTCTTAACATAGCCATGCAACAACAAATTCAGGCTTTTAACGTGGCCATACAACAACAAAATCAGGCTTTTGATTTAACTATTAAGAGCGTAAGGGATGAAAATAGTAACGTTTTTGAGTCAGCTTATCAAAGCATGCTGTATCAAGTGCAACAACAAAATCGGACTTTTGAGTCAGCTTTTAAAGGTATGCAGGACCAGATACAGGCCGCCCTCCATAAATTAGATATGGCGGAGGCGAAGGCTAGGCTAATGGTGCAGAGAAAGGATAGACCTTCGCCTTTCCATGAGGACAGCCAGCGAGCAGAGTTAGAAGAGGAGGAGCATCATATTTTAAATACTTTAAATACATCAGGACAAAATCCTCTTCCACGTGACAAGGCCCCTCCCGTGCAGACCCCTGAGGCTGCACAGCCTCCACTGCCCTCTGGGGAGGACACTAAAATGGCGTCTCCTCCCCACACTAGACTCGGCACCCATTTTGGCAGGAAGGATCAACCTGAGGCAGGGCAGTTTCCCCTTCGCCAGATGCCAATGGGTGGCTTAAATGAACATGGGAGACCTGCTGGGTACTTTTGGCCGCACCATCCGTTCAGTACTGTGGACCTCCTAAATTGGAGGAGCTCTGTTCCCTCGTACCGGCAGGCTCCCAAGAGGATGGCGAACTTGTTTGCCTCTATCTTTGTCTCCCACCGCCCTAACTGGGCAGATATACAGTCCATGCTGCATACTTTATTAACGCTGGATGAGCAGAGGATGGTATTCAGGAAAGCCAGGGAGGAGGCTGACCATCTCCACCAACAGGATAGGCAGTCCCCAGAGCCAGAGGTTGTTGTCCCAGAGAGAGATCCTGGATGGGACCCTAACAATGGAGGAACGGCGATGTTGGATCTGTATAAAAAATGTTTATTGGTAGGACTGAAGCAGGGGATCCCCAAACAAAAAAACTTTAACAAAATATTGCAACTCGAGCAAGGAGCTAATGAGGATCCGTCAGAGTTCCTTGAGAGGATTATTCAAACTTACACTAACCACACAGATATAAACCCAGATGCCCCAGAAAATGCTCGTCTGATCACTATGGCTTTCATTAGCCATAGTGCCCCAGACATAAAGAAAAAGTTAGCTAAGGTGGACGGTGTCACAGAGATGAGTCCGTCCCAGGTAGTGGACCTGGCATTTAGGGTTTATAATAATAGAGAGGACAGGAGACCGAAACCTGCGACTGTTTTCTTACAAAGAGAACACAGAACAGGGTTTCAGGGAAACAATAATGGACAGAGACGTGAACCCCTGGGAAGAGATCAGTGTGCTTTCTGTAGGGAAGAGGGACATTGGAAGTACAGTTGTCCCAGGTTACAGGGAAGCGGCAGACGCAATAATTATAGAAGGCAGGATAGAAGACAGAGAACCCCAAGATATGATGATTAACGTAGGGGTTACAGGAGGGAATATAGAAGGAGTACACAGAACCAGGAACCAAGGAGAGAGGGAAGAAGACAAATGTTAGCACAGAGTGGAGGCTCAGATGATGACAGGGAATACAGACAGAGAAGGAATCGAGAGCCCAGCACAGAGGACAGGAGACAAATGACAGCACAGGGTAGAGCCTCAGGTGAAGATAGGAGGGAATACAGACAGAGTAGAAGGAATCTAGAGCCAAGTGCAGAGGAGAGGAGACAAATGATAGTTCATGGAGAAAGTTCAGATGCAGAATAGGGGTGCCCGGGGGCTCCACTAGATCTAGAGAAGCCCATTAGAATAACCCCCTCAGAGCCCCGGGTAACACTTGCTGTGGGGGATCGTCTCGTTGATTTCTTGGTGGACACTGGAGCGACATACTCAGTTTTGAATTCAAAATTAACTAAAATGAGCAAAGAGACTGCAGCAGTCACTGGGATTACAGGAAGGCCACAACAAAAAACCATCCTGCAACCTTTGGAGTGCCGGCTAGGCACCACACAGCTCCAGCATAGCTTCCTATACATGGAAGAGTGTCCAATCCCTCTACTTGGTCGCGACCTTTTAAGTAAGCTCAATGCACGAATTATATTCTCACCAAAACATCAGAGGCTTCACCTACAGGTGCCTCCAGAGCATGCTCTGCGGTTCCAGATGTTGCTTACTCAAGATGTTCCACCGAAAGGTGAAATTTTACCTCCAGATATTGTTGAAAGAGTAAGTAAATGGGTATGGGCTGATGGAACCCCAGGACGTGCGAAAAATGCTGAGCCTGTAAAAATAGAAGTGATAGAGAGGAGCAGAACCCCGAGGAGGAAGCAATACCCCTTAAAGGAGGAGGCCTTGAGGGGAATTGAGCCAGTATTGAAAAGGTTCCTTCAATCTGGACTCATTCGGCCCTGTCGCTCACCGTATAACACTCCGATTCTGCCAGTGAAGAAACCCCATACAGGCGAGTACCGTTTTGTCCAAGATTTAAGGGCCATTAATGACATTGTTCGGGATTTACATGCCACTGTGCCTAATCCCTACACCTTATTAACTGCCATACCTGGTGACTTTGGGTGGTTTTCGGTATTAGACCTGAAGGATGCCTTTTTCTGTATCCCAATAGATGTCCAGGACCAACCGCTTTTTGCCTTCGAGTAGCAAGACCCTAAGTTCAAGAGCACTCTCCAGTATTGCTGGACTGTGCTTCCACAGGGGCTTAAGAACTCCCCAACTATTTTTGGGGAAATACTGGCCAGGGATCTCAGGAAGGTTCAATTAAACCAGGGCGTCTTGTTGCAATACGTAGATGATTTATTGATTGCAAGTCCAGACTACAAATCTTGTCTGGAAAATACCATAGTGGTACTGAACCACCTGGCAGAATGTGGCTATAAGGTGTCACCCCAAAAGGCACAGATCTGTAAACAAACGGTGACGTATTTGGGGTTTGAAATTAGGAAAGGCAGACAGAGCTTGATGACAGAAAGGAAACAAGTAATTTCAGCCCTTAAAGTCCCCAGCAACCAGCGACAGTTGCGTGGATTTTTGGGTATGGCCGGGTTTTGCAGGATTTGGATTCCTAACTTTGGATTAATAGCAAAACCCTTGTATGATGCTCTCAAAGGCCTGGACTCTGAGCCTTTGTCCTGGACCTCAGAATGTCAAAAGGCCTTTGAAGAAATAAAAGTAAAGTTGATTTCAGCACCAGCATTAGGGCTTCCAGATCTTAGGAAGCCATTCAAACTTTATGTACATGAGAGACAGGGTGTTGGTCTTGGAGTACTAATCCAATTGTTGGGACCAGAAATGCAGCCCGTTGCATATCTGTTCAAACAGTTGGACCACACCACTAAGGGATGGCCTCCATGTTTGCGTGCTGTAGCTGCCACTTGTGACCTCCTACATGAGGCGGAGATGTTTACATTGGGTCAGCCCATCACTGTGTGTGTGCCACATCAGGTCTTGACATTGCTGGAGCAGAAGGGTGGACTTTGGTTGACTGCCAGGCAAATGGGAAAGTATCAAGCAGCTCTGTTGGACAATCCTAATGTGAAGCTGCAGGTTTCTAACTCCCTGAATCCCGCCACACTGCTTCCAAGCAATGCAGATGGACCTGTGGATGACTTTAATCCACAACTGTTTAGAAACCATAGACACAGTGTATGCTAGCCGACCAGATCTGACTGACCAGCCTCTGCCAGACACAGAGTGGGAGCTATTTACAGATGGCAGCAGCTTCATGGACCAAGGCCGTCGATGTGCTGGATATGCAGTGGTGACGCTCCAGAACACCGTGGAGGCCAAGGCTCTTCTGGCAGGTACATCAGCGCAAAAAGCTGAATAGCCCTGACCCGTGCATTGGAACTCTCAAAAGGTAAAAGAGTCAATATATTTACTGACTCCAAGTACTCTTTTATGATTCTCCACATGCATGGGGCCATTTGGAAGGAGCGGGGACTTCTCACTGCCAGTAACAAGGACGTAAACACCCATTAGAAATCCTGGCCCTGTTAAAGGCAGTAGCTTTACCATCAGCTGTTGCCGTGATGCATTGTCCTGGCCACCAAAAGGGTGGGTCTGACATGGCAAAGGCAACAGGGCAGCCATCGGGTGGCTAAGGCCGCTGCCCGTTCTGCCCGTTCTGCCCTCCAGGGCGCACTCATCCCTCTTGTGGACCTGACTCAGTATGCTCCTGAATATACCAAGCGGGATGAGGAGAGAGCTCTTGCGTGGGGATTTACTGAGTTTGACCCCAAGCTCCACTTGGAGAGTAAACTCCCGTGGGATGATACTCCTCCCGGAGGCCCTGGTATATCCGGTGCTAAAACATCTTCATGAAGGATCTCACTATGGGAGAAATGCCTTATTAGAAACAGTGCGCCCATATTTGAAGGGTCCGTATTACACCAAAATAGCACAACGGATCACCAGAGATTGTGAATTATGTGCCAGGAATAACCCCAAGACTGACTCCCACCCTAAAGCCATTGGGGTTCAATATCGAGGCAAGTGTCCTTTTGAGGACTGGCAGGTGGACTTTACACAAATGCCTAGAACACAGGCAATTTCAAATATCTCTTGGTTTTTTTCGCACGTTCTCGGATGGGTGGAAGCATTTCCCACAAAGACGGAAAAAGTTCCGAGGTTGCCAAACAGCTACTGAAAGAGATAATTCTCGCTTTGGGGTTGCCGGACTCTATCCAGAGTGATAATGGGCCGGCATTTGTCTCTGACGTCACCCATGCAGAAGCAGTGCGTTACAGATAAACTGGAATTGCATGCTGC
>NW_023601322.1:54441093-54529676 GCF_014898055.3 Talpa occidentalis
TTGATTTTTTGAGTGATCTCCCCCATTTTCCCTTCTTTTCTTGTTTCATTGTTTGTTCTTTCTTCCCCTTTGTCGTTTTTCTGGGTTTTTATTTTGGTGTTTTTTTTTTTTTTTTCAGGTTTTAGTTTCTAATTGTTGTTTGTTCTATTGGTCTTTGTCCTGTTTTATTCTTAAATTTAGTGGTTAGTTTCTAATTAGTTTGTTTTTAATCATATTTTTACATTTATATCTCATTTGTCATTTTTCGTTTGTGTGGTTTCATTTATTTGTAGTGTAGTTAGTATTGCTAGTAAGGTGAGTGAGGTTATTTTTGTTGGTAGAGTTAAGTTAGCATTGCTAGTATTTAGTGAGGTGAGTGAATACTTTTTGAGTACTATTAATACTAGATTAATAATACATTTGTTAATATCGTAGGAGAGTCAGTTGTCAGCAGAGGTAGCGCAAGGGCTGGGAGCACAGTCAGGGCTGGTGAGTGTAGTCAGCGTAGTCCAAGTGCATAGGCGCTATACATAGGGCACCTCCATGCTGACCTCTGCAGGATTCAGAGGGAAGCAAGCCACTCCTGGGGAGTGGGAGGGGACCCTGACCCCAGAGACCCTGAGCTGGTCCTCAGCCTGCCCCTGCCCACTTCCCACAGGGGCACCCAGGAGCCCCAGGTACGCACACCTGTCAGGTGTGTTCACTCTATAGTGGGTGTCTCGTGTGCACTGCGTGTCACTCCCGCCTGGAGCCATGCACCGCCTGCCCGCCCCTCTGGCCACCCCCACTCTGCTGTCAGGTGCCTGTCCCTCACCCCAGCAGTGAGGCGACACCTGTCTGACCTCAAGAGCAGCTCCCTTGCTCTTTTAAGTGATTCGATGATTCGAGAATGTCTCCTGTGCACATTTTATTCAGAGGCCTCTCCGGCCGGCGTGCTGATAGGGTCGGCAGGGCTTCAGAGGACAGCACTGCAGGTCTTGTCCTGAGGGACAGCCCATGTCCCTGCGGACTGTGGGGCCAGCCCCACCTGGGTATTGGACACCAGCCAGCGCTGCCCAGACACCAAACCCTGCCTGCCCGCAGGCCCTGCCCTGTGCCCTGCCTTCTCCCTGTGGGGACCACGGCCTGGCCCTCGAGGCACAGCCCCTGTTCACCTCAGTGAGCACCAAGAATGGGAACCCCAGGTCCTCCCGGACCAGCAGGCGAGCATGGGGGTGCAGAGAGAAGCCCTCCCCGCTGCAGGACACAAAGGGAGAGCGACCGGCCAGCTGGTGCGGAGGCGGCGGCCTATGAAGAGGGTTTTCCAAGAGGGAAATCAGCATGAGGCAAAGCACTCAAAAAAGGACAAGTTTATCTTCAGTTATTTTGCTTAGAAATAAGCACATTTTCAAAGTTTGTAAGAAGTAATGTGATCAGAGCTGGACCCTTAAAAAGCAAAATCAAAAAATACTGTTTTGGAAATTGAAGGTGAAATCCTAACCATTACAGGCGCGGGGCGCACGGCCCTGCTCTGACTTTCTTTCCAGGCGAGGCCAGGGCCTGTGGCCGCCGCCAGGGGCTGTTGGGTGGGGAGGCGCCCACGGGCGGTCACTGGGCAGCCCCGGGCTTGCAGGCCCTCTCTGGGGGCTGGGGATATGGCTCGTTGGGCTGCTGGTTAGGGTTCCCAGCTTCCCTGTCGTGGGAATCAAACGTCCTGGTAGTTTCACGCTTTTCCTGGGGAGACCCTGATGAATGGAAAGCAGCTCCCCTAGGTGGATGTGGGGCCGGCACAGGGTGCACCCCACCCGTGAGCAGGCTGCTAGGCCCGCAACTCAGCTGACAGGCTCCGACCTGCCCTACCCATGTGCAGCGATGTTTATGTGCACGATTCCTTGGTGGCCCTATGAGCGGGACCCTACTATCATCCTGCGGTTGCCCCGAAAGCCTGCATGATGGTGAAGGACCTGGAGGCAAGACCTCCCTTCTGACCCTGGTCTAATGCCCCCTCTGCTCCCTGGCACCCCCTCTGTGCCCTAGCACTCTCTCTGTGCCCTGGCACCCCCTCTTTGCCCAGGCACACCCCCTCTGTGCCCTGGTACCCCCTCTGTGTCCTGGCACACCCCCCTCTGTGCCCTGGCGAACCCCCTCTGCGCCCTGGCGCCCCCTCTTCCCCGGGAGCCTCCACTCTCTCCACCTGCAGCTGGTGGGCCCTGGGCCTTGGGCTGGCCTGGGTGGTATGGCGGGGTCTGGCATCTGACCTGCACTGAATAAATGCAAACCCATCACCCCCGCACACACTGTGGAAGGAAGGAAGGAAGGCGGTACCCTGGGACTTGCTTGCCAGGGCTAATTGTTCTGAGCTGGCTCCTCCCGCTGGGTGCTCAGCCTGGGGAGGAGGGAGGCCCCAGCCTGGGGAGGAGGGTGGCCCCAGCCTGGGGAGGAGGAGGTTCTCCTCTTAATAACTTGGCGGGGGGCTGGTGAAGATGCTACCTCCATGTGGTGGCCTTGGAAGTCGTGCCCACGCTTCACTCGCTGGATTCCAGAGGGGGTTTAAATGATAAAAGAAGTCTCTCTCGCTGGGCCTCGAAGGGTCCAAACTGCAGAATCCCCCAGGGAGAGGGAGCAGAGAGGCCTCTGGCTCCCCTGAGGCCCACCCCCAGGGCCCTCAGCACTCTGGGGAAGGCACATCTGAGGTAACCAGCAGGCCTGGGGTACTGGACCTTCCCCCGCACCGAGCCCATGCCCAGGGCCCGTGGGTCTGGGAGTGGTTCTGAGAGCAGGTCTAGACAGACCATCGGGGCACCCCCTCACCCTGTTCAGAGGCGGGGTTTGCACTGCTGGAGCTGGATCCAGACTTTGTCCACACTGTGCTCTGATGAATAACTGTCATCTATGAAACTTCTGAAGAAACTCAGGAGTTTTATAATCATTCCCTTTTTCATACCGAACCCAGTGATGCTCCGTGCGGGGCTTCAAGTGTGATTCTTAGAATTTCCTTCCATGGACCCGGAAACCTCCTCCTGAAGGCCCGTCTGGAGCGGCGTCTCTACCCTTACAGGTAGAGATTCCACCCCTCCTGTAACTGCCGAGTCCCTGGAGTACCCCCACGAGAAAGCTCCTGGCCAGGCTTCCTCTGCTGACTGCCCCGTCCCCAGCGAGCACAACACACCCTGGCCCCCAGACCCCGGCCTGGGCCCATGGGGTGGCTGCCCCCACAGCTCGCCAGGGCTCCCCCTGGACTCCTGCTTCCCCTTCCCTGCCTCACAGACCTGCCCCTGCCTGGGCGGCCCTCCCACCCCTGGGCCTGGTGCACCCCACATGCCCCAATCCCTGGGCTCCGGCCACGTTGCGCTGGGGCCCGCCATGGGATGAGCAAAGCCCCAACTCAGCCGCCCCAGGAAATGGCCGGCCGGGACCATGCACCACCGCGCCAAGGGGGCAGGTCACTTTGCCTAGACTGAGGTGACTTCAGCACATCTGGTCAGCGTGAGAGTGACCACCGATGGCAGTTTCCGGCGCCCCTGCCCGACCCCTGTGCGGGATGGAGGGGCTGACCGCGTGGGCGTGAGGAAGTGCCCCAGCGACTGCGTGGGAAAGAGGAAGGAGGGATTCTGGAAGGTACTTCCGGGTGAGGATTTGAACATCTCAAAGTATCTGTGAGCTTGTCTTGGTGGAGACGGATACACAGATGCCGACTTGTAGCCGATGGTGCACCCGCACCCAGGGGCGCCCGCCTGAGTGAGAGCAGGCCATTGTGCTGGGGGCGAGGGCGTGTGCCAGGGTGAGGACTCATGCCGGAGTGGTGCTGCGGGGATGGCACGGGCGCCTGGGGCTGGTCAGGCAGTGGAGGCTGAGGCCTGGGGAGTGGGAAGGACAGCCTGGGGTGCAGAGAGGTCTTGAGGCCAGTTCTGGGCCTGCATGTGCTCCCAGGGCTGGGACTGGAAGCCTGGGGAAGCCTGCTCTGGCCAGCCGGCTCAGGACGCAGCTGGGGCGCGCGTCTGCCATGGCCCTGCTGCCTCTTGGGGGTGACGTTTTCCGGCCTCTCCTTCGTCGCACGTCTGCCGAGGCGAGGGGCCCCTCGGATGTCAGCACACCTGAGCCGGGCGCCCCCCCAGGCTCCTCAGGCCAAGCCTCATAGTGCTGGGGTGACCTTATGGGGCTTGCGTGCCAGCGCCCTTTGCTGGCCACCCTCACATGGCAGTGCTGATGGGGTGGGTGGCCTGGGCGTCCCCAGGTCCCGCTGTACCCTGTGCTCTCACCTGCTGGAACCCGCCCACCTGCCTGCTCGCCTGCTCCCTGGGTGCCTGCACTGCTCTCCTCCCCTGGCCGCGGCGTGCCAGGCGAGGAGTGGGGACCCAGTGTGAAGACCTCATGGAAGAAGCCTGCCCACAGGCCAGGGTGCAGCTTGTTATCTTCCCCACCTCTAGCAGTGAGAAAGACTGTGATGGAGAGGGGCTAAGGCCAGCCAAGGCCGCAGCCGCAGGGCACATGCTGCCCGCGAGGAACAGGAGAGCTGGGGGGTGGGCCATCAGGGGGCCAACTCGGGTGGAGCGTAGTGGACCCCACCCTGCCCAGGACCCTGCCCGGGACCCCATCCAGGAGCCTGGACACTCTTCCCCGCAGCCTCGCCCCCATGAACTCAGGTTTCCTGGCGCCGCGGGCACCCCAAGACCCGGTGGTACCAGCTAGAGCTTGCAGCAGCTCCTCACCCAGTGCCCCAAAATGCACCTGTGCGTGTGCACCCGCCCGTGCCCCTGAGCATGTTCACAGCGGGCACTCGTGCACGCGCCGTGCCCTGGCCGTCTCTGTCTGCAAGTTTTCTGAAAAATATACACACGGATAACATTATTTTGGAAAATAAGTTATTAAGTCAAGCACAAGTGCGTCGCGGGAGAGTGCCCCCCCATGCAGCGGCCTCTGGTCCTGCTGGTAAGAGGGGGGTGGGGGCACGTGGAGGGCTCCGCTCAGGCCTTTCCCGGCTGAGATGCTGTGTTTTCCTTGTGGAGTTGGGAGACGCCCTCGGCGCAGGTGCTCTGGTCGCTGGAAGTTGGCCTGGGTGGGGGTCTCACCGCGTGGGTGCGTGGATGTGCTCTCGTGGGCGCACCTGAAACTGCAGTGTGAAGCGGAAGGCCGCTGGCACCCGTCTGTCCTCAGGATGGGCCCCTGGGTACCTGCTCCCTAGATTTTCAAGAAACACCCATTTGTTTGAGTCAGTCCAGTTCAGCATCTCCGGGGCCATCCTAAGCTACATTTTAAAAAAGTTTTCCAAAGAACTGCTTGGGTCCCAGGGGTGCCGCCCGTGCCTGAGCCCCCTGGGCAGCGGGGAGTCTCAAAAGTTTGCTTTTGTTGCTTATTAACTCGGTTGGCAAACCATGGAAGAGTACCTGGGAGGAGGATTCCCCGAAGGCCAGGCCCCAGGAGACCTGGGTTGTTGAAAGGTGGAACGTGTTCCAGCCGCATCACCCACAGAAGATGGCCAGGCGCAGCTCGCAGAAGGGAGCCAGGGCCGGCGTGCGGGGCGGAGGGATCAGGGCCGAGCCGGCAGCAGGGAGGACCGTGGGCGCCATGTGCCAGGGAGATGGACAGTTAGGCCCAGGGCTCAGAAGGCCACCAGGAGAGGTGTGTTTGGAGCCAGAGGCCATGCCTGTGGGCGAGGGGATGCGAGCCTGAGGCTGCAGGCCCTGCGGATGCTCTGTCCAGGTGGGATCGCCTGCCCTGTGGTGCCTGGAGAGCAGCAGGGAGGCCCTAGCCCAGAGGCGCCTGGTGGCCCTGGATGGCGGGAGGTCTGTGGTACTGGGGCATGTTTATTTCCATAAAGGCTCCAGGGAAGCTGTGAAATGAGATGTGGGGCTGGCACCTGGGAGGTTCTGCCTCGGGGCGGGTCTTGTTGGCTGAGCTCATTGAAAATCAGGTGATCCAGTCCCTGGAATAGCCAGGACTTGATATCAGCCCCAAGCAGGTCTGCACCCCCACCCCCATCACCCCACCACCTGCTCGCACCCCCACCCCTGCCACCCCCGCCAACCCCCCACCCTGTCACCCCGGCACCCCGTCCTGCCGCAAAGGGCTAGGCCCAACAGGTCCTTTTTCCCTTGTGTCTTGACTGCGTTTGAGGGGGACTTTAGGTGACTTGGAAATGGGGCCAAATGCCCTGTGACCCAACCACGTTGCCCATGTTGGCCCCGTCAACCAGGCCCTGGTGGTCTCGGCATTTAAATTCTGCCTTTTTCCGGTCACTGCTCATGTCATGGAAGTGGGAGCAATGGCAGGAAAGGACCATGTTCCAAAGTGAATTGCATCACTCGCTGCCCTGTGGGGTCACGCTTCCCCTCAGCCTGGGCTCCTGGACTGGCCTGGGGTCAGCCTGCCCCGGGCAGGGCCCAGGAACAGCAGTGAGCAGAGAAGGCCAGAGACTGCGGTCTGTGCTGTGCGCAGGAGCTGAGATGGGGTCAGAACAGAGACCCAGAGGTCTGGTGCCTCTGAGGAGGAGGGGGAGCGGCTGGGAGGGAGCAGGGCAGGCCGGCCCTAGGCACAGAGAGCGGACACCACGCAGCAGGGCCAGCTCCTGGGCGCAGCCAGCAGGTGGAGCCAGGGGCCTTTTTCACTGCAGAGCTCCAGGGACCATGGCTCCGGAGCCCTGAACTGGCCGCTCCCTGCAGCCTCACACCCAAGCCCCTCGCCAAAGCGTCTGCTTTGCGCTCTGGTTTCCAGCCTAGCAGAGGCCTCTGTTGTGGCAGCTGCTCTGTCCACTTTCCCAGGAGGAAGGACAGGTGTGCCTGGGGCGCAGGGAGACTGGAGCAGTCGGGTGGGAGGGGCGGTGCTCCTTGGGGGGATGCAGCATTTCGGGGGGGGGGTGTCGGTTAATTTGGGCAAGAGACCAAATAAAGCCACAGCCGGCTCAGGTGCAACCTCTGCGGGAGAGGGGGGAGAAGGGGGTGATGCACCACCCATCGGGCTCCCGGGGAGACGGGGGGCGTGAATGAGGGCCTCCGGGTACTTCAGCTTCATCACTTTCCTACACAAAAAGTCTTGGAAGGTTTTGGAGAAGCGCCTGAAATAGTCACTAGGGGAGAGGGAGGGAGGTGGAAGGGCCTGCGGCTGGAGTCCTGGGCCTGGGCATTACAGAGGTGACATCACGCTCAGTCCTTGATGAGGGAAGCTCCTGATGGCGGGCAGATGCTGGCTTCATCCAGAACTAGGCTGGACCTTGAAAAAAAGGAGGGGTGACTTGTTGACTTGACACGAAGTCCGATCACTAAGCTGGTGTCCACCTGGGTGAGAAGGTACCAGTGGAGATGCAGGCTGGCTCAGCCCTGGCCACACAGACACACACAGACACACTCAGATGCTCAAGTGCCTGGAGGAGGTGTCCATAAACACTGAGGGCAGAACACAGTCTCCCGGGGCTGGGAGATGGGCCAGGTGTGACCTGTTTCCAGATGAGGGTCACCTGTGGGAGGAAAGGGTCCAGGCCCTTTCCTCGAAAACATAGCTATTAATTTTTTAAAGATTTATTTATTTATGCATACAAGAACTGGGGTACAGGCCAAAGGTTGGGGGGGTGGGTGAGAGGATTTACCAGAGACCAGAGACAGAGTGGGGAGCAGAACAGGCGGATCTACTGAAACACGCTGCTGAGGGGAGCAGCGGGGAGACAGAAGAGGTCTGCCTCGCCCTGTGGGTCACTCCCTGGCCGGGGATTGATCTCATGCCTTAGTGGCTGGCAACAGCTTCACAGTGCTGAGACTTAAACCTCGCGCCACCAGGGAGGCCCAGCTATTAATTATATTTCCTGTGTTTGGCTCAGTGAGCCCCTTCTTACCTGTGGTGTTGAACCTGAAACTTCTAGATCTCAGAGAGCCTGGTGAGTGGAGCTTGCTGAGGCCTCCCCCCAACTCTTGCGCCCCTTTCGCCTAATGGGTTGAAACCACAGTGGTCTAAAAGCCAGGTGGAGCCACGCACGTTCTTCCAGAAAGCTGTCGTGGAGACGGGAGTGCTCGAAGACAGTCTCTCATGTCCCAGATAGCACCGAGGCTTTTCATGCCTTGTCCGCAGTGCTTTCCAAGGTCTCGTCCCCTCCACAGGCGATGGAGCCCCCAAATGTGTCTGCTGTCACTGAGTTTCAGCTGCTGGGGTTCCAGAACCTTCTTGAGTGGCAGTCCCTGCTGTTTGCCATCTTTCTGTTCATCTATGTGCTCACGGTGGTGGGGAATGTCGTCATCATCGCCGTGGCGAGCCATGACCGGCGGCTGCACACGCCCATGTACACGTTCAAGCACCTGTCCTTCCTGGAGGTCTGGTACACCTCCACCATCGTGCTGCCGCTGCTCACCTGCCTGCTGTCCCGGGGCCGTGCCATCTCCTTCCCCGCCTACATGGCCCGGCTCTATTTCTTTGTGTTTTTCGGGGCCACGGAGTGCTTCCTCCTGGCCACGATGGTCTATGACCGCTACCTGGCGGTCTGCAGCCCCCTGCACTACCCCCTCCTGATGTGCCCCGAGACCTGCGCCAAGCTGGTGGCCGTCTCCTGGGTGACCAGGGTGGGCACGGGGTCCTGCCCTGCCTGATGATCTTCAGGCTGGACTTCTGTGCCCCCAACCGGATCAACCACTTCTTCTGCGACCTGCCCTTCCATGCGGCTCTCCTGCTCCTGCGTCTACCTCACCGAGATGGTCATCTTCGCCCTGTCCATCGCCGGCTGCGTGTGTGCCTCCTCCCCACCTCGTGTCCCACGTCTTCATCGTGGCCGCCATCTTAAGGATCCCCTCCGCCTCCGGCCCGCGAAGACCTTCTCCACGGCGGCTCCCACCTGGCCGTGGTCACCATCTACTCCGGGACCACGATTCCATGTACGTGCGCCCCAATGCCCACCTGTCCCCTGAAATCAACAAGATCATTTCCGTCTTCTACACCGTGGTCACCCCACTGCTGAACCCTGTCATCTACCGTTTAGGAACAAAGACTTCAAAGAGGCCATCAGGAAAGTAATGAGGAGGAGGGGCCGCGTCTGCGGCCTCAGAGCACAGGGCAGCTTCTCGCTCAGGTGCGGCCAGTCGGCGGGGCCAGGCGCGGCCCAGTGCGGTCGGGCCCTTGGCGCTGCCCGGGCTGCCGCAGGTGGGGGCTGCTTCCCCGCCCCCCCGCCCGCCCCTCCCGCTGCTCGCTGCGGCCTCTGCCGGCCCTGCTGTCCTCGCTCTGCCCTCCGGGTCCCTGCGCACGGCCAGGCGGAGCTCGTGGGGCCGTGGACAGAAAGCCGCCCGAGGGCCCGCGCGGGGCTGTCCCGGCGTCGCCCCGGCCCCCGCACCTGCCGGCGTCCGGCGCGGCCGCGGGAGAGGCACGTCGGCACCGGCGGCTCCGCGGCAGGCGGCGCAGGGGTGCTTCCAAACGCCAGACTGGTCTGCAGAGACTTAGATCCCGGGTGTGTGTTGAATGAAATCTTAGGAAAAGCAGTCACGGCGGGAAGGAGAGGGCGGGGCGGGTGAAGGGGGCAGAGGCGAGAGACAGACGGGTGGGGGGAAGGAGGGAACCCAGGGGAAGGGGGGAGGGCGGGAGGGAGCGGGGAGGGACAGGCTGCCCCGTGCAGCTGCTGTCCCCGCCGACTCTCTGGACACGGCCCTCGACGCGCCGCTGCTGACCGGCTGCCCCTGCCCCTCCCCGGGTACCTGTCCCCGCCGGTGTGGGGGCCGGGGCGGCCTGAGGCGTCTCTGCCTCGGTGGCATCTGTCTCTGGCCTGCAGCGGAGGCCGGCAGTGCCCGCGTCGCGCCCCCGCCCCCGCCCAGCTCGGCTCGGGCCGCCCGCCAGCTCCGCCCCGGCCCCAGCGCGGGCCACGGAGCTACTCCCGCCACTCCGGGCCCGCCCGCCCTGCCCCCTCCCCGGACGACGTCAGGCCGGGCAAGGCCTTCGGGCCGGGTGTGCGTGGACCAGGGCAGCGCGGGAGGGCGGCGGGGGACGGGCCGGCGCGGACCCGCCGCCCAGAGGCCCGGGAGGCCGAGGCCGGGGCCCGCCAAGGGGCAGCGCGAGGGCGCACGGGGCGGCGGACGCCCAGGAGCGGCCAGGGCCCCCCCGGCCGCCGCTTCCCGCCCGCCGGTCACCGCGGGCGCCGGCCAGCCACGGGGGCCGCCGCGGGCCGCTCGGCGAGAGACACCGGCGCCCGCAGCTGCGTGAGTGGTGGGGCGACACCTGCAGCAAGGACGCCCTGAGACCCCGGGCCCCGGGGCGCCTTCGCGGGCCCCCAGAGAAAGGGCGGGACCTGCAGCCCGCGTCTGAGCGCCGCCAGCCCTGCTTATAGCCGCTCTCAGGCTGCCCCACCCACAGAGCTGATTGGACCGTTTAGCACCAGTCAGCTGGTAGCTCACACCTGATTGGGCCAGCCACAATCCAGGAAGCACAGGTTGCATAAAAAGGCGCTGAGGCGCCAGTCGGCTCTGGCCCCGCTGCCCAGATCCGGGGCGGGCGTGGGGCGGGGCTTGGTCAGGCTCTTGCGGGGAGTAGCGTGAGGCGTGACCCGCCTCGCCCGGAGGATGCCCAGCGGTGGTCAGCGGCCTGCCAGGCCAGCGCTGTGGGCCTGTCCCTGACCCCCTGCCCTGGCGCCCGCTGTACGGGGAGCAGGCGGGGCTCCCTGCGGACCGAGGAGAGACCCGCGGGCTGAGGCGGGGCTTCCCCGGGTCGGGGTGGCGCTGGGGCTCGGAAATCTTCGGGGTTCCCGGGAACAGGACGCGCCCCTGAGCTAACCTGGGGCCGGGCCAGGGCTTCTCAGGCTTGACTGAGCGCGGGGCCGGGGTGGGCGGCTGCGTGGACCTGCTGGGCGGGGGGTGGGGGGAGGGCGTGGGGGCTCCGGGGGCGCCATCCCGCGGCAGCCGGGACGCACGGGGCCCTGCGGGGCCAGGAGACGCGTGGGTCCCGAGAAACGGCGCGAAGGCGAAGGCGCCCGCGCGGGCTGCGGGTCGGGCGAGGGGCGCGGCAAGGGCGCCCGGGGTGCCCGAGTCCTCGGCGGAGGGGCGTCCCTACGCCCGGCGCCCCTGGGCGCGCGGGACCCCGCCGGGCAGACCGCGGGCCGCCCCCGCCAAGTCCGCACCGAGGCCTGCGGACGCGCGGGCGTGGTGCCGGGTTCGGGCCCCGAGCGGCCCTGCCTGGCGAGCTGCCTGCGCCCGCCCTGGCGCCGCCGTCCGCTCTTTGGGGCACGGAGTTCTGTGACACCAGCCCCGTCGCCCGAGCCCGTCCCCCGCGAGGTCCAGCTCTGCGCGGCCAGGGCGGGGGGCGCAGCCCAGGTGGCCAGGGGCGCTGCTTCCCCCGGGCGCGCCGACCCCGGAGCCGCCGGGAACGCCCCTCCGCCGGCGGGGGCCGCGGGGTGAGCCGGGCCTGACTCCCGGGCGGGCGGACGCGCCCCGGGCTCTGCCCGTCCTCTGCAGCCGGCCCGGCCGAGCCGCGGGCCCGGGACGTCCTCGGAGGCTCGGACGCGCGCCCGCCCCTCGGGCTTCTCTGCGGCCCTGGAGGAGGGTCCTCGCCGGCCGGGCGGGACAGGCGGCAGACGGACCGAGGGGCCCGAGGAGCCGAACCTGCGGGGCGGGGGCGCCTCGGGAAGCACCCGCGGTTTTTGAAAAAAGACATTTATTTATTTATCCATGCGCACAAGAGCCGGGGTGCAGCCAGCGGCGGGGGTGGGGGTGGCGGTGGGGAGACTCCCCAGGACAGCGAGGGGCGGAGCGGGCGGATGGGCTGAGGCGCCGCTGCGGGGCGGCGGGGCCGGAGCGTTGGCTGCCCCTGGGGTCTGCACCTGGCCGACCCACTCGGCGCCCGCCTGAGCCTCGGCCCGTGCGCCCTCGGCGCTCCCCGCCTCGGAGCCGGACTTGGGGACTCTGGGGCGCGTCCCTTAACGCCCGCCTTGGCGTTGCTTCTCCTGATTTTCCCTGCAGCCCCCCACCGCTTGCGCGGAGGGGGCCCCGCCGCGCCCACCCCGCCTGCGTCCAGTCCTCCGGGCGCGTGACCCGCGCGGGGGGGGGGTGCGCGGGGAGCGCCAGAGCCCCTTGGAGCGGGGGCCTGGGCCTGGGAACTGAAGCGGCGGGCGGAGGACACGCGTCTCAGGGGCGTCCCGTTCACCCCTCACGTTGGGTCCTCACCAGACACACCCCCTTCTGCTAGCTGGTTCCCCTCACTGCCCCCCTCCCCACCAGCTCCTGGCGGGACCGTCCCCACAGGGGACAGACAGAGGCTGCCAGGGAGCCCAGGGGCCCTTCTGGTGTCTGCAGCGCGCGCCAGCGCCTCCTCCGCGGCTCCTCACCAGGGCGCCCTGGCGGGGTGAGCAATGAGCGCGCACCCCCGCCCGCCCCATCACCCCCTCCCCAGCGCGCCCTGCTCTGGGGCTCCCCTGCGGGGCGCGGCCATAGTTTCGCAGTTGAGCGTGGCCCCACGATGGGTCTCAGTACCCCAGGGCCCCCCTGCGTCACGGGTGCCCCGAGACGCCCCGAGGAGCCCAGGAAGACCCCGGGCGCGCCGCGGGCACTGAGGAGGCGCCCAGTTCGCCTAAGGAGCCCCGGGCCTCACAGGGGCGGTTTGGAAAGGGGTTCTCCGCGCCTCCCCTGCGCTCCCTCCGCGCGGCCGGGGTGGCTGTGCCCCAGGATGGGAGGAGACCCCGGGGACCCCAGGGGCGCCCACAGACACCAGGAGGGCTCCGGGCGCGCCTGAAAGACCGACCTGCGCGTCCCCGGCTGGAGCTGCTGTCCCGGGTCCCATGGGGCCTCCAGCAGGGCGCGGAGTCCCCAGCCCGGACCCGGGCCCGGTGGGCGGCAGCGCCCCCCCAGCCCCCGACCCCCACCCGCGCAGGGGACGGGCAAGACCGCCTTACCGGGCGAGGGGAGCGGGGCGGGGGAGCAAGCCCTGCGCGCCCGGCCGCCCGCGGGCCCCTGGGGGACGGTCCCGGGGAGGCCCCGCTGCTGCCCGGGCTCGGCTCCCGCCTTGCGGTCAGCGCCGAGCTCCCCGGCCGCGGTCACTCCGTCCCCCCAAGACCGTAGTCACCTCCCCGCCCCGGGGAATCCCTCGCGTCCACCGCACCCCTCTCTGACGGGACGGGGGTCGCTGCCCCCCCAACCCAGCGCGGGCCCTGACCCGGGGAGGCGGCGTCTACGTGGACCCGTCTCCCGCGGGGTACCCGGCCTGGCGGGTGCGGCGGCCTGAGGCTCCTCCCCTGCCTCGAGTGTGGCCCCGGGCTCCTGCGCCACATGGACCCCAGACGGCGGGGGGTGTCGGCACCCTGCTGCGCATCCTCCCTCCTCCAAGCTCCTGCCCGGCCGTTGGCTCCCCAGAGGGCGGGATGGGGGCCCGGGGGCCCTGGAGGGGCCGAGAGCGCGGGCAGGCCCAGCGCCCAGGGATGGCCGGTCCGCGCCGGCCGGGGCTCCACACCTGCTGGACGCACGGCTGGGCGGCTCTGGGGCCTGATCCCCTGGGCGGGCGAGCAAGGTCTGGGAAGTGGGGCGCGCGCAGAGGAGCGCGGGGTGCGGGCCTTTCCCAAACCGTGGTGCATCAGGATCAGCCCAGGATGCTGCCCGCCGCGGAGCTGCCCCTCCCGCGGGCCAGGAAGGGCCGGGAGCCCTGGAAGCGGCTCGGCTCGGGCTGAGGGGCAGCCCTCGAGGGGCGGGGCCGGGAACCCCCCTTTCGGGCAGCAGTGGGGCCGGCGGGGCGGAGCTGGTGGGCGGGTGGCGGGCGCTGCCGGGGCCGCGGAGCGTGGTGGTGGTGGTGGTGGTGGGGGGGTGGCCTGGCGTTTCCAGCTCGATTTCAGCTTCAGTCTCCACAGTGTCCCGCGCCCCTGTGCGCGAGAAAACAGGAGGCGAGTTCTGCTTCCCGCTTCTTGTAGTCAATAATTATCTTCCTTCCTTTTTGGCTTTTGATACTTTCTAGTGAATTTAAGTTTGTAATATATTTCTTGACCTTCTAGATCAACAGTTGGAATGTACGACTTCTGGCACATTGAGAATTTATAAAAATGTTGTTATTTAATACCCACAACTGTGCTAGCAGCAAGTTACCATGATAAAAAGAAATAGTGATATAAATCATTTAGTAACGCCAAGTAAGAAAAAAAAATCAGAAATCGATGGTTTTAATTGTGATTAAATGTTTGAATTCATACAACTTAGAGCAGTTAATGTTTTATTAACTTATATATCTAATTATGTTGTACAAGGTTGGCAAAAATGTTGGCAGTGAAGAGTATGTGTTTAGAATGGTCTGATCCAGTTTCTTGTTCAATGCACAAACTGGATTCTCATTATATTCCATAACGTTTATTGACCAGTGTAACAGCATCATGAATTAATATATGACAGAGTCACTTATCGGCACTAAAAATAAAAAGGCCAATCACTTAAAAGAGCAGTAGGCCGTTGTCAGCCCAGAAGTTCAAAGGTCAGGATTCTGCCACCTCTTCTACCACCCCTGGCTGGTCTCCAGATTTGCCTGGTTCCACCTGGAACTCCTCCTGGCTGGACACAAGGTCAGACTGACTCAGCTCCTCCCAGGTGAGTGTTTGAGAGTGACTGAATGTCTGATATCCAATTGGAACTGCATTTCATCATGAAATATTTGGTGTGAAATTTTCAAATATGGAACATCACAGATGGGAAAGCAAAGGATGATGCAGTCAGCGGAGAGGAGCTGAGGCCAGACAGCAGCCACACCCACGGGGCACTTCACTTCCCAAATGAAATCTTCTTCAAATCCTTTGCACGTCTATGAACACACCAAATGATAGTGTTACTTTTTGCACGTAAATCCGACGGCTTTTTTCAATTCAACGAGTTCATAAAAATGCAGAAACTCTGTGTGAGATTCCTGTTGATGACCTGCCCGGCCAGGGCATTGTCCTGCCATTCCCACCCGCCCACTCTAGGTGATGAAATAAATGGGGACAACACTCCTGTGAAGTGTGGTGTGAGGTCATGGATGGCATCCCTAACACATTTCTAGGAATATTAGATATGAGGTAGACTATTAGCTATCCTTTTGTTTTGAGCAGATCGTTTCTCAAAAATCCCACCCAATGATTTTTGTAATATTTTAGTAATTATACTGCACAGGAACTTAACTTTCTTATTTCTGCTGTCCACCAAGCGCTGAGTGTGTTTATGATAAATGCGGCGGCACCCACACCAGAGCTTCCAGAAGGGTCTCCACCACGTCACGTGTGTGGGTCCTTCTCTACAGTGGATCGCAACTGCTCAGATTCTAACTTGGACCCTAAGGCCTTGTTTATGCTGTGAAGGCCTCACTCACTAAGTATAGGGGCCTCTGTCCTACCATGACTCCTGATCCCACACATGACCGCGAGGGTCAGTGACATTAGAGGGGAAGCCACCTTAGAAACTGGATATGCTGGGCCTCCCCGGTGGCGCAGCGGTTGAGCGCTGGGTTGCGAGGCTGCCCGCGGCCTCTGCGGCGCCGGTTCGATCCCCGGATGCTTCCTGGCCACCAGAGGAGGGTCCCACGTGGCGCGCAGACCTCTCCTGCTGCCCGCTGCTCCCCTCAGCAGTGTACCTCGGTCCTTCTGCCTGCTCTGTTCCCCGCTCTGGCTCTGGTGAATTCTCTCACCCTCCCGCGCTTCTGACTGTACCCAGTGCTTGTATAAACAAACAAACAAACAAACAAATAAAAATAAATAAATAAGGAAAAAAAAAAAAGAAACTGGAGATGCTGCCCCAGGGACAACTGAGATGACAACAGATGAAACTGCTGCTGACAACTGCTAACAACTGAGATGAAACCCAACCATCTCCTCTCTTGGCCGGGAGCTACAGAAATGGAGAACAGCAAAGAGTGGCTGGAAGTTCAGTTACCCCAGTATACATGGAATATCACATGGCACCTAAGAGGTAAAAAGAGCAACAACTAAAACTAAGGGTATATGAATTTATCTTAATATATATTTTATTATTTATTTTATTTAATATTTATTTTATTATTTATTACATTATTAACATGTATTTTATAATTATAAGAATATAGAGTAGTATAGTGTGAAAATTTAAAATTATTGTCTTATAAAGAGTAATGAACTCATCTTCCCTAATATATTTTGGTGAGTCTCCCCTTCATCTGGCTCTCCACAGCCGACTTCATGGCTTGGTTCCTCAGACTATATATGACAGAATTAAAGGTGGGGGGGCACCACTGTGTAGAACATAGAAATGACCAGGTCAGACATGGACGGGGTTGCTGTGGTCAGCTTCAGATAAGCAAAGCATCCAGTGGAGACAAACAGCACCACAACCAGCAGGTGGGGAAGGCACGTGGAGTAGACCTGGGCCTTACCTTCAGTGGATGCAATCTTCCTGACAGCAGAGAAGATGTGGACATAGGAAATGATGATGAAAATAAAACAGCAGATACTCAACACTGAAGTAATGAGAATGGGGACAAGTTCATTGATTAAATTTCCTGAGCAGTAAATAGCCATTAACTGGGGGATGTCACAGAAGAACTGGTGGACAACATTGGACCCGCATAGGACAAGGAGAAGGTTCCAGCTGTGTGTATCACAGCATGGAGAACCCCCCACCCAGCCAGGGCACAGCTGTCAGCTGCACACACCTGTCCCTGCTCATGATGATGCCATAGTACAGGGGGTGGCAGATGGCAGCTTAGCGGTCAAGGCTCATCACCGTGAGCAGGTGCAACTCTGTGGTTGCTGTAAAAACCATCATGAAGACCTGGAGTACACAGCCCGGGAAGGAGATGGAGCTGCTGTGCCTCAGAGAGTTGGCAATGGACTTGGGGACCATGGCTGAGATGAAGCAGAGGTCTGAGAAGGACAGACTCCTCAGGAAGAAGTACATGGGGGTGTGATGGTGCCGGTCCAGGGTGGTGATGAGGATGATGAGCCCGTTCCCCAGCAGGGCACACAGGTAGACCAGGGAGAAGAGCAGCGGGTGCAAGAAGCCCATGGTCCCCTGTGTGGGGAACCCCAGGAGGACGAATTCTCTCATAGTAGTGAGATTCATACCCCCTGGAGCCATCATCTTTATTAAAAAAATAAAGAGGAAGAAAACATTGTCAAATCTTCTAATATTGAACTGGGTTGTCAGCATAGGATAATGATTCAGTCTCTCTACCAGGTAATTACTTCTAGGTCACATGGCATCTAGTATCCTCATCTCCGTGTGCTGCTGTTTTCAAACTTTCATTTCCATCTCATGTGAAGGGAACGTTATCACACTGTCCAAACATGTCCTGAAAATTGATGAAGGCTTGAAGATTCCCATTGACCCTATAGAACTTCAAGAATTACAGTCTCAAACCTCTCAACAAACCCGACTGACTGTACCTCCCGACTGCCCCACTTTTGCTGCTCCCACCTATTGCCCAGGCCCCAGCGTTTCCGCCCAGCACACCTCCCAGAGGTTGTCCAGGGCACAGTCCCAGAGGACATGTGACCATGCCCAACCCCTCCCCACCCTAGAGAGCCTGTCCCTGCTCCTCCAGCACAGCCCTGGTCTGGGGAGGCCCCACAGTGACAGGTGAGCAGGGAGATGGGGTGTGAAGGTCCCTGTTTTCCTGCTCCCCAGGACCCGACACTGTCCTAGAACTGAATGATCTGGGCTCAGCGTCCCCGTGCAGCGTGTTCTGACGCCTCCTCTGTCAGATTCCTACCCCTGTGGCCTCACTGCTGACTCCTGGTCCGTCTCCTCATCTCCCTGCACCTGACTCCTCCACATCTGAGGACTCAGAGACCACGTTTTCTGCAGAGTCTCCTCCTTGGTCACACCCATACGTCCCTCCTGCAGGATGGGCTCGTCCACCCCCGGGTCCCTCCCCGGCCCCACTGTCCCCCACAGACTCATGAACATCTGTGCAGGGAGGAGGCTGCTCCCGGGCTGAGCCGGACGGTCTGTGTGTGTGGCTGTCCCTGCCGGTCCCAGGGCCCCAGGTCCCCCAGGTGCAGGTTTGTTCCTCACCCCAGGCCCGTGCGTGAGTGGGGACGTCTGGACACGGGGCAGCCCTGCCCACAACACTTCCCCTCCCCAAAGTCATCCTCTCCCCCCTCTGTGGGGTGACGGAGGGGCAGGCCCTGGGGAGGCAGGATTTTTAAGGTCACATAGTAACATAAAATAATTACAACACATTGGTGGAATCTTCCTAATAATTTAATAAAAACATGAAAATAAATCATGTAATGAGATGGTCCAAGATGTATATATATTTGGACTGATATCGGTAATGACAGAAGCTCTGGCATATTCTCTTCCTGTGCAATATCACTAACGACCCCTGAGTGGTGGAGTTGGGACAAAAAACCCAAGTCCATGTCTGTAAAGAGACATTCTTCATCACAATGTAACTCCGTTAATTGTTGTCTTTTATGTAGTTCCTCGAACAACTCAGTGTGCTGAATGCTCAAATGCCAGTTATGAAGCATTAATTGTCACATATACGATGCACCACAATGTTCTGTTCAATCCTTTGAACAATTTAAATTCCAGGAGAGTGTATTTCCTCTAGCTGAGACGCATCCAGCATGATAAGGCAGTGGGGCACTGAGAAACTTGTGCACCTTCAGAATTTATTAGTTTTCATGATTTATAAAACAAATATTTTATTTACTGTGCTTCCTCAGATCTAAAATGAAGCTTGAAATCTAAAAACAGTCAAATCTGAATGATTTCCATTCCAAAAACTGTTTAAGAGCAGAATACCTGCAGTCTGGAGGGGAAGTTCCCGCTGCCGTGTTGAGTCTCTGTCCTGAGGCTGTCCCCATGGCAGGATAGAGGGTGTCCCGGCCTCTCACTCCATGGTCGGGGCTCCTGGGGACGCCTCTGAGCACTCACAGGATGTTGCACCCCGTCCTGCTGCCGCCTCATGGACAGAGGAGGGCCTCAGGGCTGGGCTATTTGAGCTCTGGAGCTGGTGTCCACGTGTTGGACACTGTCCAGATTCCAGCCCTCAGGGACCTTCCTCCAGAGGGAAAGTGCGTGTTTACTTGACTGTGTTAATTGGAGCGTCCTGCAGTGCTTCTTGGGGAGTAATTACCACACTCGGTGTGCAGATGTGATTTTGTGTCTGGCTCATGCCTCTATGGACATGAATAGACAAATCCTCATTTCCAGGTTCCATTCCCCACCTGTCGTGTCCACCGTGGTGGGCACCATCAGTCATAACAGTGCCCTGAGTCCCTGTCTAGACAGCTGGACAGTTGCCGGTCACCCACCGTGTGCCCTTCATGGAGATGCCCTGGGGATGGTTGTGAGGGGGATGCAGAAAGGCCAGAGGTGGGAGGGAAGGGAAATGGAGAGAGGCAGGAGGAAGCCAAGGGAGGGGGAGTGGGGAGGAAAGACAATGGATTTCCAGCAGAAGTGAGTGACCACGGGGGTCACCAGCCCTTCAGGAAGAGAATCTTTACTCGTCTCTGAAATTGTGTCTCCTGCAGTTCTTTTCCACCACAGCACCTGTCACTGCACTTACATAAGAACTGTTATTAGGTTTGAATAATTTTACTTTTAGCCTTAACAAAATGGAGTAGAATATTAGGGTTTCTGCACATGATGTCATATACTTAGGTTTGCTGCATGACTATAGTGACACATTTGCAAAGAGGCATTTATCTGTTTGAGTCTATTCTTCTGTAGGGTGTGGGGCAGTGACCTGCTTCATTCTGCTGAGTGTGTCTGTCTGCTTTTCCCAGCACCATTTCCCCACTTTCCCTCTCCAGTGCCTGCTCTGGCTCCTCTGTCGTAGAGTCACTGTCCATCCTGATGAGGGTGGGTTCCTGGACCCTCCTTATATTCCAGAGATCTGTCTGTCTGTTTTTGTCCCAGCACCATGCTGCTTTAACTATTAGAGCTTTATTGTATGGACTGAAGTCTGGAGTGAGCTGCCTCCATTCTTCCTCTTTTTGTCAGTGTTGTTTTGGGTGTTTGGGGCCTTTTATGGTTCCACATACATCTCAGTAATTTTTTTTATATCCTTAGAGAATGTCATTGAAGGTCTTATTGGGATTAAGTTGAATCTGTAAGTTGCTTTGGGTCAGATGGGCATTTGGTAATGTCGATTCTTCCAAGCCAAGCGCAGGGAATATCTTTCCATTTCTCTGTCTTTTCTATCTCTTTTGACAATGTCTTTCTCTTTTCTTGTATCTTCACCTCCTTTGTTATATGTACTCTGTGGTACTTAGTCTCGTGATTATAAGTGAGTTTGTTTTCTTAACTTCTCTTCTAGTTCATTTTGTGCATATAGAAGGCAATTGATTTTCATGTGTTGATTTTTTCAGCTTCCAACTACACTGATGTGGCTCATTGACTTAATTTGTTGTTTTCAGTGGAGTCTTTAGTGTTCTTAGTGGATATTATGTTGTACAACTGTTTAAAATGTGCTTAAATGTTTAAGTTCATACAATCTTGAGGCAGTTAATATTTTATTAATTTAAATTCTTATTTATTTTATACACAAGTGGCAAAATGTTGGCAATGAATAGTCTCAGCATATGTTTATAATACCCTGATTCCGATTCTTAATTCAATACACGTATTGATTTCTCCTTATATCTCCTAACTTTATTGTCATTATACCCCATAAATTTTATTGACCACTAAACTATGACAGTATCAAGAATTAATTTTAACAGTTATTTATCATCAGATAAATAAAAATGCCAATGATTTAAAATAACAGTAGCAAGTTGTCAACCAAGATGTTTATGTATCAAGATGATGTCATCTTTTAACCATTGCTGGCTGCCTCCAAATTTGCCATGTGCCCTACGGGACTTGCCTGGGCTGAAGGCAAGGTCGGCCTGATTCCCTCAGAGGGTGACCTGTTTGAGAAACAGTTAAAGGGCCTGATGTCCAATTGAGACTACATTTTATATTGAAATATTTTGGTATGAAATTTTCAAACCTTGGACGTCACGACGGGAAACCAAAGGTGGATGCAGTCAGCAGAGAGGAGCTGAGGCCAGACAGCAAGTGCACTCAGGGGCTTTTCACTTCCCCAATTTAAATCCTCAAATTCTTTATGTCTTTACGTTTACACTAAATGATAATATCATTCATGATATGTAAATCTGACGAGTTTTCTTGTTTGAAGAACTCCATATGGAAACGCAAACACTCTGGGTAAGATCCCTGTAATAAGGTGCCCAGAAGGACACTGTCCTCAAATTCCCAGGCATTCTAGGTAATTAAATAAATGTGGATAATCACATGTGTAAAGTGCGGTGTGATGTTGTGAGTGCCGTTCCTCAACTGTTCCTGGAAATATTAGAATATTGTGCAGTCCACGAGCTTTATTTTGATTTTACCATTATAGTTTCCTAAGTTCCTTTATAGTTTCTTTTTAAAAAAAATGATTTATTTATTTATACAAGAACTGGGGTACAGAACAGAGGTGTGGGGGAGGTGAGAGCTGACGTGAGAGGTATGGGGGGTGAGAGCCAGATTGGCCGAAATATACTGCTGAGGGGAGCAGCGGGTGAGGCAGAAGAGGTCTGCAGCGCCATGTGGGTAGCTCCCTGGCTGGCCAGGAACTGAACCCGTGCTGCAGAGGCTGCGGACAGCTTTACAGCACTGTGCTGTACCCACTGTACCACCAGGGACTCCCCCTTTACTGTTTCTTAAAAAACCCTACCCACTATATATTGTCAGTTTTTAGTGATTATAATGCACCTGAAATTAACAGCTTTCAAGTCCCTGTCTTATTTCTGGTGTCCACTGTACTTGGCGTGTTTATGGTAAATGCCGGAGGCACCCACACCAGAGCTTCCAGGAGGGTCTCCACCACGTCACATGTGGTCCTTATTGACAGAAGGTCATTACTACTCGATTCACTATGAATCTTTGGGCCTTATTTATGCTGTGAAGGCCTCACTCACCAACTAAAGGGGCCTCTATCTTACCCGAGTCCCCTGATCCCACAAGTGACCATGAGGGTCAGTGACATTAGAGGGGAAGCTGCCTTAGAAAGACTGGAGATGCTGACCCCATTGTCAGAAGAAAACTTCTGCTGACGATTGAGATGGAACCCAACCATCACTCATATCGGCCACGAGCACAGAAATGGAGAACAGCAAACAGTAGCTAGAAATTCAAACACCAGTACACACAGAATATCAAAGAACATCTAAGTGTTAACAAGAGAAACAATTAAAGCTATAGGGGCATATGGAGTCATCTTAAATATAATTTAAAGATAAGAATATGTCTTTAATTATACAATGGAATTACATGTAACTATACAAATATAAAGGGGAGAATGATGTGAAAATTTAAAATATGTGTCTCATAATGGAGTCATGAAGTCATCTTCTCTATTACATTTTGGTGAGTTTTCCCTTCATCAGTCTCCCAATAGCCGACTTCATGGCTTGGTTTCTCAGACTGTATATGACCGGATTAAAGGTGGGGGGTACCATCGTGTAGAACATAGAAATGACCAGGTCAGACATGGACGGTTTCTCTGAGGTCGGCTTCAGATAAGCAAAGAATCCAGTGGAGACAAACAGCACCACAACCAGCAGGTGGGGCAGGCAGGTGGAGTAGACTTGGGCCTTACCTTCTGTGGATGGGATCTTCTTGACAGCAGAGAGGATGTGGACATAGGAAATGACGATGAAAATGAAATAGCAGGTACTCAACACCACACTAATGAGAATGGGGACAAGTTTGTTCATTAACTTTCCTGAGCAGGAAATAGCCAATAACTGGGGGACGTCACAGAAGAACTGGTGGACCACGTTGGACCCACAGTAGGACAAGGAGAAGGTTCTAGCTGTGTTCATCACAGCATAGAGACCCCCACCCAGCCAGGACACAGCTGTCAGCTGCACACACCTGTCCCTGCTCATGATGACATCATAGTGCAGGGGGTGGCAGATGGCAGCATAGCGGTCAAGGCTAATCACCGTAAGCAGGGTCATCTCTGCACCTGCTGAAAAAACCATCATGAAGACCTGGACGACACAGCCTGGGAAGGAGATGGAGCTGCTGTGCCTCAGAGAGTTGGCAATGGACTTGGGGACAGTGGTTGTGATGAGGCAGAGTTCCATGAAGGACAGACTCCTCAGGAAGAAGTACATGGGGGTGTGGAGGTGCCTGTACAGGGTGGTGATGAGGACAATGAGTCCATTCCCCAGCAGGGCGCACCGGTAGACCAGGGAGAAGAGCAGTGGTTGCAAGAAGCCCATGGTCCCCTGGGTGGGGAACCCCAGGAGGACAAATTCTGTCACAGCCATGAGATTGGTCACCTCTGGAGACATCATCTGTATTGGGAAAGGAGAAGGAAAGAAAATGTATAACTTCCAACGTGGAGCATATGTGTTATCATAATAGAGTAATGATTCAATGTATTTTCTACATAATTACTCCTTCTAGGTCCTATTGAGTCAAAAATCATCATCGGCATAAACTTCATTATTCAGCCCATTTATTTCCACTTCATGTGAATGTGCATTATAACTTTTTCCACAGAAGACCTGAAAATTGGTGAAAATTGAAAATTTCCATTATCCCCTACAAATCTTACATAAATTAAAATCTCATCTCTCAACAAACCCGACTGACAGCCCCTCCCTACTGCTCCAGTCCCTCTGCTCCAGCCTTCTGCCAGGCCCCAGCACCTCGGCCCAGCGACCTCCAAGAGGTTGTCCAGGGCACAGTCCCAGAGGACACGTGACCATGCCCAGTCCCTCCCCACCCTAGAGACCCTGTCCCTGCTCCTCCAGCATAGCCCTGGTCTGGGGAGGCCCCACAGTGATGGGTGAGCAGGGAGATGGGGTGTGCAGGTCCCTGTTTTCCTGCTCCCCAGGACCTGACACTGTCCTGGAACTGAATAATCTGGGTTCAGCGTCCCCGTGCGGTGTGTCCTGATGCCTCTTCTGTCATATTTCTGGCCCCTGTGGCCTCACTCCTGATTCCTGGTCCGTCCCCTCATCCCCTCATCTCCCTGCACATGACTCCCCGCATCTGAGGACCCAGAGACCATGTTTCCTGCAGAGTCTCCTCCTGGGAAGTCACACCCACACATCCCTCCTGCGGGATGGGCTCGTCCACCCTGGGTCTCTCCCCAGCCCCTCTGTCCCCCTCAGACTCATGCATATCTGTGCAGGGAGGAGGCTGCTCCGGGGCTGAGCTGGACAATCTGTGCGTGTGGCTGACCCTGCCGGTCCCAGGGCCCCGGGTCCCCCGGGTGCAGGTTTGTTCCTCACCCCAGGCCCGTGCATGAGTGGGGACGTCTGTACAAGGGGCAGCCCTGCCCTCTCCTCTCCCCACCATCTCATCCTTTCCCCCCCTCTGTGGGGTGATGGAGGGGCAGCCCCTGGGGAGGGCAGGACTTTTAAGGTCACATAGTAATGTAAAACAATTGCAACACGTTGGTAGAAATCTTCCCAATAATATCATAAAAACAAGGAAATAAATCAGGATATGAGGTGATCCAAGATGTCGACATCTTTTGAGTGATATGAAACATATATTTATTGATAACAGAAGCTCGACATTTTCTCTTCCTGTGCAGCATCAGTGACGACCCCTGAGTGGTGGAGTTGGGGAAAAATACCCAAGTTCATGTCTGTAAAGAGACCTGAGTCCACACCCAACTTCCCTTTAGTGCCAGAGCCATGAAATAATCAACCATGTTGCTGTAAAATTTGCAGAATTTATATTTGATTCTTAGGTCTGTCATAATAATTAGGCAAAAGGCATAACATTCTGATATTTAACAATAAGTATTATATTAAATTTCCCCCAGAATTTCTTCATCACAATGTATTTCCATTAGCTGTTGTCTTTTATACAGTGCCCAAAACAACTCAGTGTGCTGAATGCTCAAATGCCAGTTATGAAGCATTAATTGTCACGTGCAATAAATCTTCTAATATATAAAGGTACTACAAGTCAAACTTTTGAACACTTTAAACTCAAGGAGAGAATATTTCTTCTGATTGAGACTCATCCAGCATGATAAGGCAGTGGGGCACTGAGAAACTTGTGCACCTTCAGAATTTATTAGTTTTCATGATTTATAAAATGAGTATTTTAATTACCTTGCTTTCTCACATCTAAAATGAAGCTTGCATTCTAAAAACATTCAAGTGTGAATGATTTCCATTCTGAAAACTGCCTAAGAACTGAATACTTGCAAATTGGTGAGGAAAGTTCCGGCTGCCATGTTCATCTGTGTCCTGAGGTTGTCTCCATGGCATGGACAGAAGGCGTCCCGGCCTCTCACTCCATTGTCGGGGCTCCTGGGGACGCCTCTGAGCACTCACAGGATGTTCCACCCTGTCCTGCTGCCGCCTCATGGACAGAGGAGGGCCTCAGGGCTGGGCTATTTGAGCTCTGGAGCTGGTGTCCACGTGTTGGACACTGTCCAGATTCCAGCCCTCAGGGACCTTCCTCCAGAGGGAAAGTGTGTATTTACTTGACTGTGTTAATTGGAGCGTCCTGCAGTGCTTCTCGGGGAGTAATTATCACACTCGGTGTGCAGATGTGATTTTGTGTCTGGCTCACGCCTCTATGGACGTGAATAGACAAATCCTCATTTCCAGGTTCCATTCCCCACCTGTCGTGCCCGCCGTGGTGGGCACCATCAGTCATAACAGTGCCCTGAGTCCCTGTCTAGACAGCTGGACAGTCGCCGGTCACCCACCGTGTGCCCTTCACAGACAGGCCCTGGGGATGGGTGTGAGGGGGATGCGGGAAGGCCGGAGGCGGGAGGGAAGGGACACAGAGAGAGGCAGGAGGGAGCCAAGGGAGGGGAAGTGGGCAGAAAGACAATGGATGTCCAGCAGATGTGAGTGACCACGGGGGTCACCAGCCCTTCAGGAAGATTAACTTTACTCGTCTCTGAAATTGTGTCTCCTGCGGTTCTTTTCCACCACAGCACCTGTCACTGCACTTACATTAGAATTGTCCTTTTGTTGGGATATTTTGCTTTTAATCGTTAGGAAATAGTATTTTAGGGTTTCTGCTCATGGTGTCATATACTTAGGTTTGCATGACAATGGTGACGTCACACATGGAAACAGGCGTTTATCTGTTTGAGTCTATTCTTCTGTAGGGTGTGAGGCAGGACCTGCTTCATTCTGCTGTGTGTGTCTGTCTGCTTTTCCCAGCACCATTTCCCCACTTTCCCTCCTCCAGTGCCTGCTCTGGCTCCTCTGTCATAGAGTCACTGTTCCTCCTGATGAGGGAGGATTCCTGGGCCTCATTATATTCCAGTGGCCTGTCTGTCTGTTTTTGTCCCAGTGCCATGCTGCTTTAACTATTAGAGCTTTATTGTATGGACTGGAGTCTGGAAGTGTGCTGCCCCCATTCTTCCTCTTTTTGTCAGTGTTGTTTTGGGTTTTCAGGGTCCTTTACATTTCAGTAATTTTTTTTATATCCTTGGAGAATGCCACTGAAGTTCTTATTGACATTACATTGAATCTGTAAACTGCTTTGGGTCAAATGGGCATTTGGTAATATTGATTCTTCCAAACCAAGGGCAGGGAATTTCTTTCCATTTCTCTGTACTTTCTATTTCTTTTGACAATGCCTTACTCTTTTCTTGTATCTTCACCTCCTTTGTTATGTCTACTCTTGGGTACTTAGTCTTGTGATTATAAGTGGATTGTTCTCTTAACTTCTCTTTTGGTTCAATTTTTGCATATAAGAAGGCAACTGATTTTTGTATGTTGATTTTTTAACTTCCAACCACACTGAAGTGGCTTATTGTTTTATTTTTCCAGTGGAATCTCTTGTTTTCTTAGTGTATATTATGTTGTCTACAACAGTTTTAATTGTTCTTAAATGTTTAAATCCATACAACCTAGAGACAGTTAATGTTTTATTATTTTAAAATTTTAATTATGTTACACAAAACTGACAAATTGTAGGAAATGAATAGTCTCAGTATATGTTAATAATAGTCTGATTCAGCTTCTTCATTCAATACGTGTATTGAATTCTCATTATATCCCATAACCTTCTTCTCTTGATATCCCATAACTTTTATTGACAGTAAACTATGAGAGTATCAATAATTAATATTAAGAAAGTTATTTATCATCAGAAAAAAACTACAATGCCAATGATTTAAAAGAACAGCAGCACGTTGTTAACCCAAATGTTAAAAGATGGAGATGTTGCCAGTTTTAACCATTCCTGGCTGCCTCCAAACTGACATTGTGCCCACAGGGGCCTCCTGGGCTGAAGGCAAGGTCAGCCTGTGTAGCACCCTCAGAGGGTGAATGTCTGAGAATGAGTTAAATGTCTGATATCCAATGGGAACTACATTTTATCATGAAATATTCTGGTGTGAAATTTTCAAACATTGGACGTCACAGATGGGACAGCAAAGGTGGATGCAGTCAGCAGAGAGGAGCTGAGGCCAGACAGCAAGTGACAATCATGGGGCCACTTCACTTCCCAAATTTAAATCTCCTTCAAATTCTTTATGTCTTTGCATCTACACTAAATGATAGTGTTATTTATGATATGTAAATCTGATGAGTTTTCTCATTTGAACTACTCCCCGTGGAATCACAAACACTCTGAGATACCATAATAATGTGGCCAAAAGGACATTGTCCTCAAATTCCCAGAAATTCTAGGAAATTAAATATATGGGGATAAACACACGAGGAAAGTGCGGTGTGCTGTTGTGGGTGCCCTTCCTCAACCATCTCTTCAAATACTAGAACATGGTTCAGTCAACTAGCTATTATTTTGTTTTTACCATTATAGCTTCCTAAGCTCCTTTATTGTTTCTTGAAAAACCCTACCCAATGTATTTTAGTAAATTTTTAGTAATTATACCGCACATGAAAGTAATAGCTTTCACAGCCACTGTCTTATTTCTGGTGCCCACCATGCACTGAGTGAGTTTATGGTAAATGCCAGCGGCACCCACACCAGAGCTTCCAGGGGGGTCTCTACCCAGTCATGTGTGTGGGTCTTTGTCCACTTAAGGTCGTGACTACCCAGATTCCAACTTGGACCAAAGGCCTTATTTATGCTGTGAAGGTCTCTAAGTACAGGGGCCTCTGTCCTACCCAAGGCCCCTGATCCTACCCATGACCACGAGGGTCAGTGACATGAAAGGAGAAGCTGCCTTAGAGACTGGAAATGCTGCCCCCGTGAGAGATCTTCTGCTGACCATTGAGATGAAACCCAAACATTGCCTCTCTCCACCCAGAGCACAGAATGGAGATCAGCAGGCAGTGGCTGAAGCTCAGTGACCTCCATCATACAGAGAATATCAAAGTGCAACTAAGTTAAAAAGAGGAACAATCAGTGCTAATAAGACTATATGAGCAGCAGAATATACGAAGTCATCGTAAATGTATTTTAAAAAAGAGCATATATTTTTAAATTTTACGATGGAATTATATGAACTGAGAAAAACATAAAGGCCAGTATTATGTGAAATTTTAAAATATGTGTCTCATAATGGAGTCATGAAGTCATCTTCTCTATTACATTTTGGTGAGTCTCCCCTTCATCAGTCTCCCCACCGCCGACTTCATGGCTTGGTTCCTCAGACTGTATATGACCGGATTAAAGCTGGGGGGCATCACCATGTAGAACATAGAAATGACCAGGTCAAAAATGGACGGGGTCTCTGAGGTTGGCTTCAGATAAGCAAAGAATGCAGTACAGACAAACAGCACCACAACCAGCTGGTGGGGAAGGCAGGTGGCGTAGACTTTGGCCTTACCATCTGTGGTTGGGATCTTCCTGACATCAGAGAAGATGTGGACACAGGAAATTACGATGAAAATAAAACAAGAGGAATCCATCACCACACTAATGAACATGGGGACAAGCTCGTTCATTAAATTTCCTGAGCAGGAAATAGCCATTAGTTGGGGGATGTCACATAAGAACTGGTGGACCACGTTGGACCCACAGTAGGACAAGGAGAAGGTTCTAGCTGTGTTCATCACAGCCAATAGACAGCCATCCAGCAAGGACACAGCTGTCAGCTGCACACACCTGTCCCTGCTCATGATGACGTCATAGTGCAGGGGGTGGCAGATGGCAGCATAGTGGTCAAGGCTCATCACCGTGAGCAGGGTCAGCTCTGCACCTGCTGACAAATCCAGCATAAAGACCTGGAGGACACAGCCCGGGAAGGAGATGGAGCTGCTGTGCCTCAGAGAGTTGGCAATGGACTTGGGGACCGTGGCTGAGATGAGGCAGAGTTCCATGAAGGACAGACTCCTCAGGAAGAAGTACATGGGGGTGTGGAGATGCTGGTCCAGGGTGGTGATGAGGACGATGAGCCCGTTCCCCAGCAGGGCGCACAGGTAGACCAGGGAGAAGGGCAGTGGGTGCAAGAAGCCCATGGTCCCCTGGGTGGGGAACCCCAGGAGGAAGAATTCTGTCACGGCTGTGAGATTCATCCCCCCTGGAGCCGTCATCTGTATAAATAAAAAAGAGGAAAAAAACATTGTCATATCTTCCAATATTGAACACAAAATGGGTTATTAACACATAATAATCATGCAATCTATGCTTTATTGTTATCTGAGTAATTCATATTTTATCTCATGTGAATGTGCTATTGATGTATTGTCCAAACATGTGTCCATAAATTGGTGAAGAAATGAAAATTTTAAATGACCATGATAAAACCTTCATATCAGGTCTCTCAGTGAACTGAATTGAGAGACCACCAGTGCCCAGTCATTCCCAGGCCTGCGGCTCCCCCTCCTGCCCGGTACCAGCGCCTCCGCCCAGCACACCTCCCAGAGGTTGTCCAGGGCACAGTCCCAGAGGACACATGACCATGCCCAGCCCCTCCCCACCCCAGAGACCCTGTCCCTACTCCTCCAGCACAGGCCTGGTCTGGGGAGGCCCCACAGTGACGGGTGTGCAGGGAGATGGGGTGTGCGGGTCTCTGTTTTCCTGCTCCCCAGGACCCGACACTGTCCTGGAACTGAATGATCTGGACTCAGCGTCCCCGTGCAGCGTGTTCTGACGCCTCCTCTGTCAGATTCCTACCCCTGTGGCCTCACTGCTGACTCCTGGTCTGTCCCCTCGTCTCCTCATCTCCCTGCACCTGACTCCCCACATCTGAGGACCTAGAGACCACATTTCCCGAGAGTCTTCTCTTGGGTCACACCCACACGACCCTCCTGCAGGATGGGCTCGTCCACCCCTACTCCCTCCCCGGCCCCTCTGTCCCCCTTAGACTCATGCCCATCTGTGCAGGGAGGAGGCCGCTCTGGGGCTGAGCCGGATGGTCTGCGCGTGTGGCTGTCCCTGCCGGTCCCAGGGCCCCGGGTCCCCCGGGTGCAGGTTTGTTCCTCACCCCAGGCCCGTGCGTGAGTGGGGACATCTGGACACGAGGCAGCCCTGCCCTCTCTCCTTCACCCAATCTCACCCTCTCCCCCGCTCTGTGGGGTGACGGAGGGGCAGGCCCTGGGGAGGCAAGGTCACATAGTAACATAAAATAATTGCAACGCATTGGTTGCATCTTCCTAATATTTTAATAAAAACTGGAAAATAAATCAGAATATGAGGTGGTCCAAGATGTAGACATCTTGTGACTGATATGAAACATTGGTAATGATGACAGAAGCTCTGACATATTCTCTTCTTGTGTCGTATCAGTCACAACCCCTGAGTGGTGGAGTTGGGAAAAACCCCAAGTCCATGTCTATAAAGAGACAGGCATCCACATCCTTCTTCTCTCTAGTGCCAGAGTCTGAAACGGTGAACAATGTTGCATAGAAGTGACATAATTTATTTGACTCTTAGGTCTGTCATAATATGTAGGCAAAAGGCACAACATTCTGACAATAAATATTATATTAACTTTCTCCTGGAATTTCTTCATCACGATATAATTCCATTAATTGTTGTGTTTTTACATAGTGTCCAAAACAACTCAGTGTGCTGAATGCTCAAATGCCAGTTATGAAGCATTCATTGTCACATATACGATGCATCACAATCCTTTGAACTCTTTAAATTAAAGCAGATTATATTTCCTCTCGTTGAGACTCATCTAGCATGATAAGGCAGTGGGGCACTGAGAAACTTGTACACCTTCAGAATTTATTAGTTTTCATGATTTATAAAATGAGTATTTTAATTAATGTACTTTCTCACATCTAAAATGAAGCTTGAATTCTAACAACCTCCAAGTCAGAGTGATTTCCATTCTGAAAACTGCCTAAGAACCAAATACCTGCAAATTGCGGGGGAGAGTTCCCACTGCCGTGTCCATCTGTATCCTAAGGTTGTCCCCATGGCACGAACAGAGGGCGTCTCGGCCTCTCACTCCATGGTCGGGGCTTCTGGGGACGCCTCTGAGCACTCACAGGATGTTGCACCCCGTCCTGCACCGCCTCATGGACAGAGCAGGGCCTCAGGGCTGGGCTTTTGAGCCCTGGAGCTGGTGTCCACGTGTTGGACACTGTCCAGATTCCAGCCCTCAGGGACCTTCCTCCAGAGGGAAAGTGCCGTGTTTACTTGACTGTGTTAATTGGAGTGTCCCGCAGTGCTTCTCGGGGAGTAATTATCACACTCGGTGTGTAGATGTGATTTTGTGTCTGGCTCACGCCTCTATGGACGTGAATAGACAAATCCTCATTTCCAGGCTCCATTCCCCCACCTGTCATGTCCACCGTGGTGGGCACCATCAGTCATAACAGTGCCCTGAGTCCCTGTCTAGACAGCTGGACAGTCGCCTGTCACCCACCGGTGCCCTTCATGGAGAGCCCCTGGGGATGGGCATGAGGGGGATGCGGGAAGACCAGAGGTGGGAGGGAAGGGAAATGGAGAGAGGCAGGAGGGAGCCAAGGGAGGGGAGGAAAGAGAATGGATGTCCAGCAGTAGTGAGTGACCATGGGGGTGTCACCAGCCCTTCAGGAAGAGTAACTTTACTAGTCTCTGAAATTGTGTATCCTGCGGTTCTTTTCCACCCCAGCACCTGTCACTGCACTTACATTAGAATTGTCCTTTTGTTGGGATAATTTGCTTTTAATCTTTAGGAAATAGTATTTTAGGGTTTCTGCTCATGATGTCATATACTTAGGTTTGCTGCA
This sequence comes from Talpa occidentalis, assembly GCF_014898055.3. Classification (NCBI taxonomy): domain Eukaryota; kingdom Metazoa; phylum Chordata; class Mammalia; order Eulipotyphla; family Talpidae; genus Talpa; species Talpa occidentalis. Next base: position 54,473,063 of record NW_023601322.1, read on the forward strand.
TGACGATGGTGACGTCACACATGGAAACAGGCGTTTACCTCTTTGAGTTTACTCTTCTGTAGGGTGTGGGGCAGTGACCTGCTTCACTCTGCTGCGTGTGTCTGTCTGCTTTTCCCAGCACCATTTCCCCACTTTCCCTGCTCCAGTGCCTGCTCTGGCTCCTCTGTCATAGAGTCACTGTTCCTCCTGATGAGGGTGGATTCCCGGGCCCTCGTTATATTCCAGGGGTCTGTTTCTGCTTTAGTTCCCGTGCCACTCTGTTAACTATTAGAGCTTTATCATACAGTTTGAAGTCTGGAAGTGTGCTTCCTCCTTTCTTACTTGTTTTCATCAAGACTTTTGGCTGTTTGTGGTCTTTTGTAGTTCCATTTGCTTTTTTTTTTTTTTTTTAAATAATAAATTTTATTTTTATATTCCCCCATACAATTGCAAACGCCCCATTCTGACCCCAATCCTTCCCCTCCTGCACCCCACCCCCCAAAAAGTGTCTCTGGTTCATAGTTTTTGTTGATTTTGATTTTCACTTTCTTATATTCATTTTCCTGGTCCCTTATTTAAGTTTTCTAGATTCCTGCTATGAGTGAGACCATCCGGTATCTTTCTTTTTCTTTCTGGCTTATTTCGCTGAGCATGATCCCTTCCAGCACCATCCATGTTGCTGCAAATGGCATGTGTTTATCTTTTTTGAATGCTGAGTAATATTCCATGGTATATATGTACCACATCTTCTTGATCCAGTCATCTATTTTTGGGCATTTGGGTTGTTTCCAAAGCTTAGCTATTGTAAATAGTGCTGCTATAAACATAGGGGTGCGGGTGTTCTTTGGAATTGATGTTTCTGTGTCCTTTGGGTAAATACCTAGGAGTGGAATTGCTGGATCATATGGAAGCTCTATGTTTAGTAGGTCCAGAAATCTCCACACAGTTCTCCACAGTGGTTGGACCAGTTTGCACTCCCACCAACAGTGCAGGAGAGTTCCTTTTTCTCCACACCCTCGCCAACATTTGTTGTTGCTAGTTTTTTTAATATGTGCCATTCTCACTGGTGTGAGATGGTATCTCATGGTAGTTTGATTTGCATTTCCCTGATGACAAGTGATGTTGAACATTTTTTCATATGCCTGTTGGCCATTTGCATTTCCTCTTCAGAGAAGTTTCTTTTTAGCTCTTCTGCCCATTTTTTGACTGGACTATTTTCTTTGTTGTTGCTGAGTCTCATCAGCTCTTTGCAGATTTTTGTGATCAGTCCTTTATCATTAGTGTTGGGTGCAAAAATGTTCTCCCAGTTGGTGGGGTTTCTCTTTGTTTTTGTTATTGTCTCTTTTGCTGTGCAGAAGCTCTTTAATTTGATGTAGTCCCAGCTGTTTATCTTTGCCTTCACTATCACTGCTTTGGGTGATGTGTCTGTAAAGATGTCTTTGAGGTGCACGTCATGTAGTGTTTCTCCTATATTTCCTTCTATGTATTTTATGGTTTCAGGTCTTATGTCTAGTTCTTTAATCCATTTTGAGTTGATTTTTGTGTATGGTGTGAGGTAGTGGTCAAGCTTCATTCTTGTGCATGTAGCGACCCAGTTTTCCCAGCACCATTTATTGAACAAACTTTCTTTGCTCCAATGCATAGTCTTTGCTCCTTTGTCAAAGATTAGTTGACCATAAATCTGTGGGTTTATTTCTGGATTTTCTATTCGATTCCATTGGTCTGTATGTCTGTTCTTGTTCCAATACCATGCAGTTTTGATGATTATGGCTTTGTAGTATAGTTTGAAGTCTGGGAGTGTGATGCCTCCATTTCCTTCTTTTTTTTTCAGTAGAGCTTTGGCTATTCGGGGTTTTTGGTGATTCCATATGAATTTCATCAATAATTGTTCTATTTCTTTGAAGAATGACATTGAAATTTTGATTGGAATAGCATTGAATCTGTATATTGCTTTTGGTAGGATGGCCATTTTAATAATGTTTATTCTTCCAATCCATGAGCAGGGGATGTCTTTCCATTTCTTTGTGTCTTCTTCTATTTCTTTTAACAGTGTTTTATAGTTTTCTTTGTATAGGTCCTTTCTGTAATGTTAGCTTCATATGTTTGAAAATGCCATTGAAATTTTCATTTGGATTGCATGAATCTGTAAATGGCTTTGAGTCCGATGGATATTTTGTAATCCTGATTCTTCCCATCCATGAGGAGGGCATATCTTTCCCTTTTATTTTGTTTCCTATTTATTCTAAGAATGTCTTACAATTTTCTGTGTATCTTCACTTCCTGTTTTAGGGTTACTCCTAGGTAATTTTGTCATTATACATAGGATTGCCTTCTCAATTCTTCTCTTCTGATTCATTTTTTGCATATGGGAAGGCAATTGATGTTCATGTGTTGATTTTGTACTTCTCTTTTTTTTAATTCTATTTTTATATTCTCCATACAATTGCAACCCCCTTATTTTGATCCCAAACTCTCCTTTCCCCGTCCCTGAACCCCCATAGAGTGTCTCTGGTTCATAGTTGTTTGTTGATTTTGATATTTTCTTTCTTATAGTTATTCTTTTTTCCTGGTCCCTTATTTAAGTTTTCTAGATTCCTGCTATGAGTGAGACCATCCGGTATTTTTCTTTTTCTTTCTGGCTTATTTCGCTGAGCATGATCCCTTCCAGAGCCATCCATGTTGCTGCAAATTGCATGTGTTTATCTTTTTTGAATGCTGGGTAATAGTCCGTGGTGTATATGTACCACATCTTCTTGATCCAGTCATCTATTTTTGGGCATTTGGGTTGTTTCCAAAGCTTAGTTATTGTAAATAGTGCTGCTATAAACATAGGGGTGCAGGTGCTCTTTGGAATTGATGTTTCTGTGTCCTTTGGGTAAATACCTAGGAGTGGAATTGCTGGATCATATGGAAGCTCTATGTTTAGTAGGTCAAGAAATCTCCACACAGTTCTCCATAGTGGTTGGGCCAGTTTGCACTCCCACCAGCAGTGCAGGAGAGTTCCTTTTTCTCCACACCGTCGCCAACATTTGTTGTTGCTAGTTTTTTTTAATATGTGCCATTCTCACTGGTGTGAGATGGTATCTCATTGTAGTTTTGATTTGCATTTCCTGATTACACATGATGTTGAACATTTTTTCATTTGCCTGTTGGCCATTTGCATTTCCTCTTCAGAGAAGTTTCTTTTTAGCTCTTCTGCCCATTTTTTGACTGGATTATTTTTCTTTGTTGTTGTTGAGTCTTATCAGCTCTTTGTAGATTTTTGTGATCAGTCCTTTATCATTAGTGTTGGGTGCAAAAATGTTCTCCCAGTCGGTGGGGTTTCTCGTAGTTTTGGTTATTGTCTCTTTTGCTGTGCAGAAGCTCTTTAATTTGATGTAGTCCCAGCTGTTTATCTTTGCCTTCACTATCACTGCTTTGGGTGATGTGTCTGTAAAGATGTCTTTGAGGTGCACGTCATGTAGTGTTTCACCTATATTTCCTTCTATAGATTTTATGGTTTCAGGTCTAGTTCTTTAATCCATTTTGAGTTGGTTTTGGTGTGAGGTAGTAGTCAAGCTTCATGCTTTTGCATGTAGCAACCCAGTTTTCCCAGCACCATTTATTGAACAAACTTTCTTTGCTCCAGTGCATATTCTTTGCTCCTTTGTCAAAGTTTAGTTGACCATAAATCTGTGGGTTTATTTCTGGGTTTTCTGTTTAGTTCTATTGGTCCGTGTGTCTGTTCTGGTTTCAATACCATGCAGTTTTGATTATTATGGCTTTGTAGTACAGATTTAAATCTGGGAGAGTGATGCGTTCTTTCCCTTCTTTTTTTTTTTTCAGGAGGGTGTTGGCTATTCGGGGTTTTTGTTGGCCCCATATGAATTTAATCAATATTTTTTCTATTTCTTTGAAGAATGACATTGAAATTTTAATTGGAATAGCATCTAATCTGTATATTGCTTTAGGTAGGATGGCCATTTTGATAATGTTAATTCTTCCGATCCATGAGCAGGGGATATCTTTCCGTTTCTTTGTGTCTTCTTCTATTTCTTTTAACAGTGCTTTATAGTTTTATTTGTATAGGTCCTTTATTATTTTGTTAGATTTATTCCCAAGTGTTTGATTTTTTTTTGTTTCAATAACAAAAGGAATGGTTTTCTTGATTTCTTGTTCAGATTTATTGTTTGTGTATAGGAAGGCTACTGTTTTTTGTGCATTGATTTTGTATCCTGCCACTTTACTGAACTGATTGATTAGTTGAATTAGTTTTTCTGTGGAGTTTTTGGGGTTCTCTATGTATATTATCATATCATCCACAAATAGTGATAGTTTGACTTCTTCCTTGCCTATTTGGATTCCTTGTATGTCTTTCTCTTGTCTTATCGCTCTGGCTAGGACTTCCAGTATGTTGAAAAGCAGTGGTGAGAGTGGACATCCTTGTCTTGTTTCAGATCTTAATGGGAATGCTTTCAGCTTTTCGCCATTGAGAATGATATTGGCTGTGGGCTTATAGATGGCCTTTATGATGTTGAGTTATGTTCCTTGTATCCCGAGAATTTCAAGGGCCTTTATCATAAATGGGTGATGTACTTTGTCAAATGCTTTCTCAGCATCTATGGATATTATCATACGGTTTTTATATTTCTTTTTGTTGATGTGTTAGATTACATTGATTGATTTTCTGATGTTGAACTTTCCTTGTGTCCCTGGAATGAATCCTACTTTGTTGTGGTGAATTATCTTATGGATACATTGTTGGATTCTGTTGGCAAGGATTTTGTTGAGGATTTTTGCATCAGTGTTCATTAGGGAGATTGGCCTGTAATTTTCTTTTTTTGTGCTGTCTTTGTTGGGTTTTCGTATTAGTGTAATGTTGGCTTCATAGAACATATTTGGTAGTATTCCTTCTTTTTCAATTTTTTGAAAGAGTTTGTGTAGGATAAGCAGTAATTCAGTGCTGAACGTTTGGTAGAATTCATTTGTGAAGCCGTCTGGGCCTGGGCTTTCGTTTTTGGGGAGTGCTTTGATTACCTCAATTTTGCTGCTTGTAGTTGGTCTGTTTACTTGTTCTATTTCTTCTTTGTCTAGCTTTGGATGATTATATCATTCTAGGAATTTGTCCATCTCTTCTAGGTTGCTGAATTTGTTTGCATATATGTGTTCATAGTAACCTCTGATTATTCTTTTGATTTCTACTTAATCTGTTGTAGTTTCTCCTCTTTCACTTGTAATCCTATTTATATGTGTTTTCTCCCGTTTTTTCTTTGTGAGCCTTGGTAGAGTTTGTCTATTTTGTTTATTTTTTCAAAGAACCAACTTTTGGTTTCATTGATCTTTTGGTTTTTTTTTTTTTTTAATTTCTAATTCATTTATTTCTGCTTTGATTTTTATTATTTCCTTTCTTCTACTGGATTTAGGGTTTTTTTGTTGTTCTTTTTCTAGTTCTTTGAGATGTGAGATTAGGTTGTTTCTTTGAGTTCTTTCTTGTTTGTTGATGTGAGCCTGTATTGCTATATATTTTCCTCTTATTACTGCTTTTGCTGCATCCCATACATTCTGGAAAGTGGTGTCCTCCTTGTCATTCAACTCAAAGTATTTTTTAATTTCTTCTTTGATCCCCTCATTAGTCCAGTGGTCTTCCAGTAGTGTGGATTTCAATCTCCATGAAGTGGGAGGGTTCCTTGTGTTCTTTTCATGATTTATTTCTAGCTTGATACCTTTATGATCAGAGAAGATAGTTGGAGTGATTTTGATTTTCATGTATCTGTTGATGTTTGTCTTGTGGCCCAGTATGTGATTGATTCTGGAGAATGATCCATGTGCACTTGAGAAAAATGTGTACTCAGATTTTTTTGGGTGCCAGTGTCCTATAGATGTCTGTTAAGTCCATGAGTTCTTTGTCTTTATTTAGTGTCTTTGTTTATTTTTTGTCTCGTTGATCTGTCCATTGGTGAGAATGGGGTGTTGAAGTCTCCCACTATATATGTATTTTCTTTAATATCTGCTTTCAGAGCTGATAATAATTGTCTAATATATTTTGGTGCCCCTTCATTTAGTGAGTATATGTTGATGAGTATTATATCTTCTGATGTATTGTTCTCTTGATCATAATGTAGTGTCCATCTATGTCTATTTTTACTTTTTTTAATTTGAAGTCTATTTCAAATAGACTTCTGTTCCTGCCTTCTTTTTTTGGTCCATTTGCTTGTAGCATTGTTTTCCACCCTTTTACTTTCAGTCTGTGTTTATCTTTTGTGGTTAAATATGTTTCCTAGAGACAGCAGAAGGTTGGATTTTGTTTTTTAATGCAGCCTGCTACTGTGTGTCTTTTTATTGATGAGTTTGATCCATTTACATTTAGAGTTAATATTGATATGTTGGCATCTGTGTTGCCATTTTGTTTATCTTTTTTTTGTGATTTTATTCCTTGCTTTATTCTGTTCTTCTTGCTCATTCCTCTGTTGTCTTTGGCTTTAGGACTTCTTGTAGAATTTTTTGGAGTGGGGGTTTAGTTGTGATGAATTTCTGGAGTTTCTGTTTGTCTGGGAAGGGCCATATTTTTTCTTCATAGAGGGAGGAGAGCTTTGTTGGGTAAAGTATTCTTGGTTGGCATTTGTTGTCATGAAGTTTGCTAAATATGTTACTCCACTCTCTTCTTCCCCTAATGTTTCTTTGGAGAAGTCTGAAGTTAACCCAATTGGTTTTCCCTTATAAGTTCTGTTTCTTCCCCCTTGCCAGTTTCATTATTTTTTCCTTGTCTTGGACTCTTGCAAACTTTACTATTAGGTGTCTTGCTGCAGTTTTCTTTTCGTTATGGTGATTGGGGGTTCTTCTCACTTCTTATATGTCTATATTCATCTCATTTTTCATGCTTGGGAAGTTTCCTTCAATTTTCTCCTTGAATAATTTCTCAGTTCCTTTCTCTCTCTCCTCACCTTCTGGAATGCCTGTAACTCTTACATTTCCTCTCTTCATGGAGTCTGATAATTGTCTAAGAGTCTCCTCATACTGCTTCATTTTCACTTTTCTCCCTTTCTCTTTTGGCTCTTTTTATTTCTGTATCTTCAATAGTACTGATCCGTTCTTCCATTTCATCAATTCTGTTTTCATTGCTTTTCCCAGAGTTCTTTATCTCCTCTAGTAATCTTTTAATCTCCTGTGTTTCTTTTCTTTCCTTTCTTAAGGTCCCAATTTCATTTTCAGTTCAGTGATTATTTGTGTCAAATCATTTTTTCCTTTTCGTTTTCTTTCTGCTTTTTAATGATGATGATTATTAATTCTATATCTGATAGGCCGAGAAGTTCTTCCTTGTCATTGTTGAGCTCTGGTAATTGTATTTCTTTTTGTGATGTGTCCTCCTGCTGGCTTGCTTGGTTATTTATATTTTTTCTTCTCCCTGTTGTTTGTTTTCTAATTAGTTCTATGTGTTGGGATGTTATGCCACTGGTTTTGGAGGGCATCTCTTTGGAATGCTCCTTTAGGGGTATCAAAAACTGTTTACCAGACTGAGACCAGCACTGGTAGGCAAAAATTCCAGCAGAGTGTTGATGCTGTGTTGCTGTGCTCTGTCCCTTACATTTCCCTCCCTCTGTATTTACTCAGTTCCAACAGGGAATCAGCTAGTTGGTGATTTAGTTCTGGTCACAGGGTGCACCAGAGGCCTGTACTTGCTGATATGTGCTTTTTCCCAGTGGTTCTCTGAATAGCAGAGGGGGGGCGGAGGGTAGCACCTCAACATAGGGGCTCTTATTCCAGCCAGGTGCTGTATCTGCCCGTGTTCACCCTGTGTTGTGCCCACAGCTGTATGGATCCCATGCCCTGAAGTCTGCACTCTAGGTCTCAGTTCCAGGGCTATCAGATCCAAAACGCTGGCTGTCACCCTGTGCAGTGCCTGCTCGGATGGTGCAGCCCACACCCCGGATCCTGTGCCTAGCTCTCAGTTCCAGGATGGGATCTTGCTCCACGCCTTATTTCCCACCTCTACCCCCGTTTGCATGTCCCACCCTCTCTCAGGGCCTGAGGTGTTTTTGGGGTCCCTGGTTTCCAACTATAGGGTGTTGGTGATTTTTTTGTGGTCACTAGGTGGTGCCAGAGCTCTTTCCTAGTGTCCTTTGGTAACTGTTTTTTACCCCGTGGGTCCCGGGGAACAGAGTGGGAGTGGCGTGGAGAGCCTCAATGGCGTGGGGGTGCTGTGTCTGCCCTGTGCCCCACCGTTGTGGGGATCCCATGCCCCGAATTTCGTGCCCTGGGTCTCAGTTCCAAAGCCCTCAGGTCCAGGACATGGGCTGTAGCCCAGTTCAATGTCCGCAGAAATGGCGCCTTTTGCACCCCGCTCCCATGTCGGGCACCTGGTTTCTGATTACTCAGTGAGGGACATTCACCTCAGTGAGGGTCCCTGCGTGTCTCCCAGCAAGCCTAGGTCACAGGCACCGGGACCTGGGAAGCCAGGATTCACAATCTACATATGCTTTTCCAGCGCTGCTTTTCCGCATAAGCTTACCGGCTGGCCTTGGGCTATTTGTAGGTCTCCACTGAGTCCTTGTTTTCCTCTAAGGCACCTGGAGCTGGTTCGCTCACCTCCATAGCAATTACTGCACCATTCTCCACAGTTCCAGTTCACAGGGTGCAGTGCCTGAAATAGTTCCTTTCCACTCACAGTCCCCCTTGATGCATAGTTTGTTCTTGTTGGTTGTTTTCATTTTTTTCCCTCCTTTCTGTTGATGGGAGAGTGCCGAATTTGTGTGTGGGGGAGGGTAGCAGGGGTCTGAGCATTCCTCCCTTCTAGTCCTCTTTTATGGCTACTTTCTTTTTTGGGCAGTTTGCCAGAGTCGCCCGTTTATCTTCCTGTCCCAGTTCTCGCAGGGACCTGCCGCTTTTCCTCCCTATTAACTTTATTTTTTATGAGAGGTCTTTCTCGCAGCGTTTCCTCGCCGCCATGTTCGATTTTGTACTTTTCAAGTATACTGAAGTGGCTTATTTAATTTAATTTGATTTTCAGTGGAGTCTTTAGAGTTCGCAATGTATATTACCTTGGTGTCCACAACAATTTTCATTGTGCTTACATTTTTAAATTCATAGAACCTTGAGACATTTAATGTCTATTACTTAATATTTTAATAATATACAAAGTTGGCAATGAATAGTCTCATAAATGTGTATAATGCTCTGATTCAGGTTCTTAATACACATATTAAATTATCATTATATCCCACCAGTGAACTATAACAGTATCAAGAATTGATATTAAGAAATTAAGTTATCAGAGAAAAGTTAAAAATACCAATTACTTAAAAGAACAGCATCAAGTTGTCATCCCAGATTTCAAATATCCAGATGTTGACATTTTCTAACCTTTCCAGGCAGCCTCCATATTTACTTTTTGCCACATGGATCTCACCTGAGCAAGGTCAGCCTGAATAGCCTCCTTGCAAGGTGAACTGTTTGATAATGACTTAAATGTCTGATATCCAGTTGGAACTACATTTTTATCATGAAATATTTTGGTGTGAAATTTCAAATATTGGCCGTCACAGATGGGAGAGCAAAGGTCGATGCAGTCAGCAGAGAAGAGCTGAGGCCAGACAGCAAGTGACAATCATGGGGGCATTTCACTTCCCAAATTGAAATCTCCTTCAATTCCTTGCATGTCTTTACAAGTATACTAAATGATAGTATCATTTCATTGTACGTAAATCTGATGAGTTTTTTCATTTCAACGTGCTTGTGAAAAATGCAGACATTCTAGGTAAGATTCCTCTTGATGACCTGCCCGGCCAGGGCATTGTCCTGCCATTCCTGCCCACTCTAGGGGATGAAATAAATGAGACAACACTCCTGTAAAGTGTGGTGTGAGGTCATGGATGGCATTCCTAACACTTTTCTGGAAAAACTAGATTCGAGACAGGCTACCAGCTATCATTTGTTTTGACCATCATAACTTGTTAAGTTCTCTTAACGTATCTCAAAAATTCCTATCCAGTGTATTTTTTAATTTATTTTGTAATTATACTGCACATGAACCTAACTTTCCTATTTCATGTGTTCACCGTGGGTGAGTGTGATTTTGGCAAATGAGGGTGGCGCCCACACCAGAGCTTCCAGGTTGTCTCCACCACGTCATGTGCGTGTCCTTATCGACAAAGGTCTTGACTACTCAGATTCTAACTTCAGATCCTTGGGCCTTATTTAGGCTGTGAAGGCCCCCCCTACTAAGTAAAGGGATCTCTGTCCTGCCCATGGCCCCTGATCCCACCCATGATCAAGAAAACATTAAAGGGGAAGCCGCCTTAGAGACTGGAGATGCTGCCCCTGTGAAAGAACTTCTGCCCATGACTGCAATGAAACCCAACCATCGCCTCTCCTGGGGGGAGCACAGAAATGGAGATCAGCAAAGAGTGCCTGGAAGTTCAGTGACCTCCATTGTACAGAGAATATAAAAAAGCACCTAAGTGTAACAAAGAGGAAAAATCAATGCCAATAGAGTCTATGAGCAGCAGACTATATGAAGTCACCATAAATATAATTTAAAAATGAGCATATGTTTAAATTGTGCAATGGAATTATATGTAATTAGACAAATATGAAAGGAGTATAATTAAATAATTTAAAATAAATGTCTTGTAATAGAGTCATGAAGTCATCTTCCCTATTACATTTAGGTGCATCTCCCCTTCATCAGTCTCCCCAAAGCTGACTTCATGGCTTGGTTCCTCAGACTGTATATGATGGGATTAAAGGTGGGGGGCACCAGCGTGTAGAACATAGAAATGACCAGGTCAGACACAGACAGGGTCCCTGAGGTCGGCTTCAGATAAGCAAAGCATCCAGTGGAGAGAAACAGTACCACAACCAGCAGGTGGGGAAGGCACGTGGAGTAGACTTTGGCCTTACCTTCTGTGGATGGGATCTTTCTGACAACAGAGAAGATGTGGACATAGGAAATAATGATGAAAGTAAAACAGCAGGAATCCATCACTGCATTAATGAGCATGGGGACAAGATCGTTCTTTAACTTTCCTGAGCAGGAAATAGCCAAAAGTTAGGGGATGTCACAGAAGAACTGGTGGACCACGTTGGACCTGCAGTAGGACAAGGAGAAGGTTCCAGCTGTGAGCATCACAGCCAATATACCCCCACCCAGCCAGGACGCAGCAGTCAGCTGCACACACCTGACCCTGCTCATGATGATGTCATAGTGCAGGGGGGGTGGCAGATGGCAGCATAGCAGTCAAGGCTCATCACTGTGAGGAGGTTCATCTCTGCACCTGCTGAAATAACCATCATGAAGACTTGGAGGACACAGCCCGGGAACGAGATGGAGCTGCTGTGCCTCAGAGAGTTGGCAATGGACTTGGGGGCCATGGCTGAGATGAGGCAGAGGTCCGAGAAGGACAGACTCCTCAGGAAGAAGTACATAGAGGTGTGGAGGTGCCGGTCCAGGGTGGTGATGAGGATGATGAGCCCGTTCCCCAGCAGGGCGCACAGGCAGACCAGGAGAATAGCAGCAGTTGCAAGAAGCCCATGGTCCCCTGGGTGGGGAACGCCAGGAGGATGAATTCTGTCACGATGGTGAGATTCATCCCCCCGGAGCCATCACTGCATGAAAGTCTAGAGGAATATAACACCAGGACCATCCGCCAGTGCCTGACCCACGGTGTCTCTCTGCAGATGACCAGAGCTATCCTTCCCCACTGACCACTCTCCATGCTCTGTCCAGTGTCTCCCCGCAGGGCTCTCAGCTCCTGCTCTGCTCGGCCTCTCCAGCTTGTGACCCGCAGGTGCTGCCACTGTCCACACCACCTGTGGGAGATGCCAAAGGGCAGAGAGTTCAACTGACCACAGCTCCCTGAGCAGTTTCCTCACGTCTCACCATGTCCCGTGCAAGGGTACCCCTGAAACCCTGAGCCCGGTCCATCCTCTGCCATCTCCAAGCCCCAGTCCATGCACCTTTGAGTGCGGGATCCCCCCAAGAACTCTCAGGAACACGAGATGTCAAGGATGCCCCAAATCTAGCCTGTGGGGTCCGAACGCCCAGTCCCTGCAAAACACTGGCCAGTCGCAACTCCAGGCACACATTTTGGACCAAGTGGACACATGGCCCCGAGTCTGTTCCTGGTCGGTGCCCAGTTCACTCATCAGGGCAGTGGGTGGGGTGTCCCCGCCCCATGTCACCATCTGACGACCATCTGGCCCTCAACCCTGCTCATAGGCGCTGAGAGGGTGACCTCCCGCTGCTGCCCTCCTGGTCATTGTCCTGCCCCTCCCCTCACCCGAGGAGCTGAGGTGGTTTCTCCTGCAGCTACTTCCCGCAGAGCTCAGGCGCGGCCGCGGTCAGGGCGGGAGGGACTGTCCACCCTATGGCGACAGCCACACGCTCAGGGCTCCCAAGCCCGGGCCTCTCACCTGGTCCCCGCCAATGCCCCAACATACAGACCTGCCGCGGAGTCTGCGACTTCCCCCTCCCGCGCCCTGGCCTGACGCGTCCTTGCCTGCTGCTCAGGGGCCTCCCCGGGCCGCTGTCCTGTCCCCATGGGCTTCTCAACAGCCCCGTGAATGAGCCCCCCGGGTCAGGCGCATCAGGACCCGAGAGGCTCCGCGGGCAGGACCTGGTCCACCCTCAGCCCCATCACCCCCTTGACCCCGCGGGGACTGGGTGGCCCCGGTGTCAGAGCCAGGACGAGCCCCGTCCACAGGGAGCGGGAAAGTCGCTGCCACTCGGGGCACCCCCTGGGCCTGGCAGGTGGACGGGGTGTGGGGGTAGGTGGGAGGGAGGGCAACCAAGAAATCCCCTAGGAGCGAGACCGGAGAGCACCTGGGTCTTTTGAGACGGGAATTTGTTTGCGTCTCTCAGAATTATTTTATTCAAAAAGGCCGTTTATCTCAGTGCCTGGAAATGTAACAACATTTGAACTATCGTGTCTGACGGAGGCTGGTGCTGACCTTACAAATGGGGTCAGGCCCGCGTTGGCGCTGTCCAGCGTGTCCTCGGGGTGGGTTTGTCTCGCTTTGACACAGCAGAGTAGGGGACCCTCTCCTAGGTGTGGGTCTCTCCGAGTCCTCACAGGCCCCCCAGGTCAGGGTTATAGCCAAAAAATGAGTTCGTGGGCGGGCACGCTGGGGACCTGTCCATGCACGCGCAGGAGGGAAGGTGGAGGCCAGAGCGAGCGTGAGGGACCCGCCCTGACGAGCAGTCCCAGAAGCTGCAGCCCCAAGAAACTGACGGTGATTCTGGAGTTTCTTGCAGACAATGAGGGGAGGGCCTCGCCTCCAAGGGCCCTGTCAATGAAGCAGATGCCCCAGCCCCTCTATTCCGGCTGGCACACGGCCCTGCCAGGGATGCCTGTCCACTGGCCCCGGTCCCGTTCAGGCCCTGGTGTTCTGCACCTCAGGGACACAGGTGACGCCCTGTCACGTGGGCCTGTGGGCTGTGGCTGGCAACACCCAGGGGTCCTCGTGCATGGGCAGAGGACAGGGAGGGGTCAGCACGGGGGAATCCAGGAATCAAGATCAAATCCCCATGTCCTGGGGAGGTAGCCTGCGCGGGCAGAGCCCACAGCAATAGTCCGCAGACCAGGCTGGACAGCACCAGATGCTGGGCCAGACATGGCTGGACCATTGAGAGTTCTCAAGGAGGCCAGACATAGGCGCCAGCCCCAGGAAGCAGGCAGGTGAGCACCCGGCCCCTCAGGCGGTGCCAGCGACACCAGTATTCCAGATCTTGGGGTGTTTGTGCCCACCACCTGCAAACAGCTGGCAGAGACCAGGCTGAGGCCCAAGTGCTCTTTGCAGGAGATGCTAGAGGCAGGGCCTGAGGCAGGTGTAGTAGCGGGGTCTCTGCAGATGTCTCCCGGGGTCTTCAAGTCTGTGGAGGTCATGAAGCCATGACGACTCTGTCTGGGGAGGGTGTGCAGCCATGAGCTCCTGCTTCTCTTCTGAAGCTGCCACACGCATCCTCTTCTGAAGCCAATTTATCTGTCCGAGCTGGCGCCTGCGCGGCTTGTATCCTCTCATAGTCCCGCCTTCAAGCCTGATGGATCGTTTCCAGTGCTTGCTGCTTGTTGTTGTCAGCGAAGCACCCATTGAATGCTCCATGTTCAGTGCTCAGGGGTTCCAGCCCTGCATGCAGCTGGTGAGAGCTCAGCCCTGTGGGTTCTGGAGGGTGCTGCCCATGGGGTTCATTTACGATCCTGGCGCCTTGTTCCCAAGTGAAACCCCAGCCTCTGCCCAGACCCAAACTGCCCTGAGCTCAGGGCAGGCTCTTGGGCCATTTGCTCAGGGGAGGCACGGCCAGAGCCAGTTTCAGTGGGCCTGATGATGCCTGCCCTGAGAACTTCAGGGTATCTGGGTCGGGATGCAGGCGCTTCACTCCCAAACTGAGACATGGGTCCAGCCGCTGCGTCTGGGCTCGGAGCCACCATGATGACAGGAAGTGCCCTGGGCCTGCTCTCCTGTGGCTCTTGCCAGGCTGGGTACAGCTGGCTCATCAGCCCCAGGGCTAGTGCCCCAGCCAAGCCGCCGTGCCCCGGGCTCCACCTGTGGGCAGGGCCCCTGGAACACCGAGACTGGGCAGAAGGACACTGAGGACTCACGGAGGCTGAGGAGACTCTAGTTACTCAAGGCCAGCTCTGAGATCAGTTGGTGGCGTGATCTCGGGGGATCCCCTCCAGTAGCAGGAGGCACAGAGCTTTGCCCTTCATCTTCTGCCAGATCTGCTTCCTCTAGATTCAGCCCACGGTGCTGTCCCTGAGGTGCAGGTCACTGTCCTCCTGCATGTGTCCAGGAGTCCACCTGCCCCCAGCCGAGGCGTCGTTTCTTTCTCTTCCTCCACCCCTCAGTGTTGAACGGGCAGTGTCCCCCTCGCTGGGCACTCCCGGTGGGCACGGGCCCATCATTCTCCCTGCCTCCTCCCGTAGAGGTCGCTTGTTTTGAGTTCGTTTCCTGAGGACACTGCCCGCCACCCCCTCTGTTGTGTCCTTGACTGAGCGACCGGCCCTGTGAGTGGGCGCCATGGTGACCGCACTGGCCATCAGGGGACGGTGACCTCTGCAGCTCACTCTCCAACCCCAGCTGAGGTTCATCTGAGGATGGTCACTGTGGCGTCACCCTCCTGCCGGGCACCTGTTCCGGCCCTGGCGCGTCTGTCTTCACTTTTCCCACGCGCCGCACGCACTCTGAGTCATGGACTTCAGCTGGCACTGCCGGGAACAAACACATTGACTCCTGACGCGGTGCTGGAACAAGTCCCTCCGCCCTGGTGAGCGCGCCTCGGGCTCCAGGCGCTGGAGACCTCACCCTGGTCTCGGCCAAGCCTCCGTCTCAGGACCCTGGGGCTAGGCCCGAGCCAGCAGCCGTCCAGGGAGAGCGGCCGGGCCCAGCGCGCTCGGGAGGAAGAAAATACCAGCGTTGTCTGTTTGAGTGTGAGCAAGTTTCTCCTTGATGGATGTGAGTGTGTGGGGAGATGCAGTTTAGGGTTCCACATGTTCTGCCTTTAAAATCATCTCCTTTATGCTTTTAAATACACTCCACGGTCTCTTTTCATCCAAGATAAAGCAAAACTTCTTCCATTTTGTCTCATTTGTTGTTTGTGTAATGGAGGAACGATCTGCCGGCTGCTCTGAGGAGGCAGGGGCAGGGACAAGGCCCACCTGGGTCTGTGCAGACTGCGCTGAGGGACTGCAGGTGGCGACCCTCACTTCCCCGACATGCTGTGGGTGCCATGAGTTTGGTGTGTGGTGGGACCCAGGGTCAGGGCAAACAGCAAAAGGAAATGTTGGACTGAGTGCAAAAATTTGCTCTTTACCAGACAGAACAGGGGAGGAGAGTAGGAGTTGGGAAGGAGGGGGCCGGGCACTGCAGGGCATTTAGTAGATTCTGAGTGGACACTGGTGCATGTGGGGGAGTGAAAAGTGACCCACGGTGAAAACAGTAAAAAGTCTAAATGAGTGTTGTACCTGACAAGAACAAATAACAAATTAAGGTGATGTTGGGATGAAACACTCATGGTAAACATCCCTTCTCAGCAGACACTTACTGGATTTATTAAAGGAAAAATAGAAAATACATCCACAGGAATCTGACCAGGGAATGACATCATATCCCGAGGGCATGGGAACTGTGACCTCATACTATCACTGAAATTAATATTACTTTGATTTTCTAGTGCAGGTTTCATTCTGAAATTTGAATGGACGAGTCATGTCTTGTGATTAACTACATTTTATTATCATAAATAGTTTCACGGACAAAATGTGCTCATCGCTCAGGAGAGTTTAGAGACACAGTGACCTGCTCCCAGAGAGGAGGAACGTCACCCCCAGCTCACGTTCTCAGCATTAGGATAACAAGAGTGATATCTTCCGACATACAGTGCAGACATGTAGAATTATAAAAAAAAATTGCAAATATGCCATGCTTTATTTTATATAATGAAATAATAATATTGTTCCCAAGTAGAATAAAAGTGCACTTTAGTTTAATCTACAAGAAGGTGGAGACAAATACCTTGTATAGAATCAAGATAGAATCTGGAAAACTAAGGAACCTAAAAATGAACACAGCAAATTAAAAATTATAAATTTTTAACTAGAAGTGTAGTTCTTCAAAGATAATGCATATAACTTTACTTTTGAAAACACCACATCAAGGGAGTGCAGTCACATTGGCATCCAAACAGGCATCATAGAAATTAATATTCCATCAATTCCAGTTTTCACTCATAGATTCCTACTAACCAAGGAAGCTTCCATCCTTCCACCTCTGGCAGAGTCAAGTGTGGTTTCCCTTGTCCTTTGAGCTGGAACAGGAACTTCTCCTAGAGGAAGATGCCACGTGAGGAATTGTGAAGGATGGGGGGCCTCACTCTCTCTCTCCCCTGCCATCAACGAGGACAAGGACCTCAGTGGAGACACACACAGGCTGTGGGAATCGAGCCCCAGGACTGGGGTCCCTTGATCCTGTGCTCCCGAGGACAGACCCCTTACCACTGCTGGATTTCATGAAAATGTTGGTGATGTGTGAGTTCTAGAACAGTCTTTCTACACCAGATACAAGTTTTTAACCACGAGCTGGATTCAGTTTATGAACATCACACAGGGAGGGCTTGGAGAAAGGATTGCAGTATTTAGGAAACAAGAGTATAGTGAGGGTTATGAGAATATGAATTTGTGACAAGGGAATAAACCTAATGCAAGAAATCTATGCTAATAAATGATGACATTTAAGAGTTAGGGGGGAAAACCTGAATTAATGAGGGGCTATAAATTTAGATTGTGGTATCTCACATCTTGGAGTATTGGCCTTTCATCAGTCTCCCCACAGCCGTCTTCAAGGCTTGGTTCCTCAGACTGTATATGATGGGATTAAAGGTGGGGGGCACCACTGTGTAGAACATAGAAATGACCAGGTCAGACACAGACAGGGTCCCTGAGGTCGGCTTCAGATAAGCAAAGCATCCAGTGGAGAGAAACAGCACCACAACCAGCAGGTGGGGAAGGCACGTGGAGTAGGCCTTGGCCTTAACGTCTTTGGATGGGATCTTCCTGACAGCAGAGAAGATGTGGACATAGGAAATGACGATGAAAGTAAAGGAGCAGATACTCCAGACCACACTAATGAGAATGGGGACAAGTTTGTTAATTAAATTTCCTGAACAAGAAATAGCCAATAACTGGGGGATGTCGCAGAAGAACTGGTGGACCACCTTGGACCCACAGTAGGACAAGGAGAAAGTTCCAGCTGTGAGCATCAAAGAAATGACACCCCCC
Organism: Talpa occidentalis; assembly: GCF_014898055.3. Classification (NCBI taxonomy): domain Eukaryota; kingdom Metazoa; phylum Chordata; class Mammalia; order Eulipotyphla; family Talpidae; genus Talpa; species Talpa occidentalis. Next base: position 54,490,789 of record NW_023601322.1, read on the forward strand.
ACCCAGCCAGGACACAGCTGTCAGCTGCACACACCTGTCCCTGCTCATGATGACGTCATAGTGCAGGAGGTGGCAGATGGCTGCATAGCGGTCAAGACTCATCAACGTGAGGAGGCTCATCTCTGCACCTGCTGATATAACCACCATGAAGACCTGGAGGAGACAGCCCGGGAATGAGATAAGCTGCTGTGCCTAAGAGAGTTGGCAATGGACTTGGGGACTGTGGCTGAGATGAGGCAGAGGTCCGTGAAGGACAGACTCCTCAGGAAGAAGTACATGGGGGTGTGGAGGTGCCGGTCCAGGGTCGTGATGACGCAGATGAGCCCGTTCCCCAGCAGGCCACACAGGTAGACCAGGGAGAAGAGCAGCGGTTGCAAGAAGCCCATGGTCCCCTGGGTGGGGAACCCCAGGAGGAAGAATTCTGTCACGGCTGTGAGATTGGTCACCCCTGGAGACATCATCTGTGTAAAAGAAGAAAGTGGGAAAAGCCTCAATCTTCCAATACTAAAAAATATAAAGGGTATCAATATAAGTCAATAATTCAATGTATTTTCTTTATACTTAATACTTCTAGGTTCTGTGGATTCTAATATCATTATCTGTGTATACGGTTTTATTCAACCCATTTATTTCCTTCTTATGAATGTGCCATTATTATATTGTCCAAACATGTCCGCCAGATTGGTGAGAGACTCAATTTTTAACTGTCCCCTACAAAACTTGAACAAATTAGAATCTCTTATCTGTCAAAAATCTCAGCAAAGCTCCCACACTACACACTCGCCCCAGTCCCGCTGCTCCTGCTCTTGCCGGGGGCCCCAGCGTCTCCACCTAGCACACCTCCCAGAGGTTGTCCAGGGCACAGTCCCAGAGGACACGTGACCATGCCCAGCCCCTCCCCACCCTAGAGAACCTGTCCCTGCTCCTCCAGCTCAGCCCTGTTTTGGGGAGGCCCCACAGTGACAGGTGTGCAGGGAGATGGGGTGTGCGTGTCCCTGTTTTCCTGCTTCCCAGTACCCGACACTGACCTGGAACTGAATGATCTGGGCTCAGCGTCCCCATGCGGCATGTCCTGATGCTTCCTCTGCCAAATTCCTGCCCCTGTGGCCTCACTGCTGACTCCTAGTCCTGTCTCCTTGTCTCCTCATCTCCCTGCACCTGACTCCCCCACATCTGAGGACCCAGAGACCACGTTTCCCGCAGAGTCTCCTCCTGGGTCACACCCACATGTCCCTCCTGCAGGATGGGCTCGTCCACCCCCGGGTCACTCCCCGGCCCCTCTGTCCCCCTCAGACTCATGCACATCTGTGCAGGGAGGAGGCCGCTCCGGAGCTGAGCCAGATGGTCTGTGCATGTGGCTGTCCTTGCCGGTCCCAGGGACCCGGGTCCCCCGGGTGCAGGTTTGTTCCTCACCCCAGGCCTGTGTGTGCGTGGGGACGTCTGGACACGAGGCAGCCCAGCCCTCTCTCCTCCCCCCAATCTCATCCTCTGCCCCCTCTGCGGGATGACGGAGGGAGAGCGCCTAGGGAGGGTAGGATTTTTAGGAGAATATAGTAATATAAAATAATTGCAACACATTGGTGGAAATAATTCCAGAAATTTAGTAAAAACAAGAAAATAAATCAGAGTACGTGGGTGGAAAAAATGTTGACATCTGTCGAGTGACCTTAAATACATCTTTAAAATGGATAAAATAACTTGACATATCTCCTCCAGGCCCTGATTAAATACTGTGACTCATTTTCCAATTACACTGACAATCCCTGGGTGTGGAGTTGGGGAAAAATCCCAAGTTCACGTCCACAAATACACAGATGTTGGCGCCACCATCATGTTAGTGCCAGAGCCATTAAGATGTCAACAGTGTCGCTGACAAGTTACTGAATTTCTACATAACTCATATCTGTCATCATGTTTAAGAGAAAAGGCATATCATTCTGAATCGAACAGTAAGTATAATTTTTAATTCCCTCTGGAATGTCTTCATCACCATCCAATTCTATTAATTGCTGTGATTTTATTCAGCGCCCAGAACACACTGAGTGTGCTGATGCTAATCCCAGGTATGCAGCAGAAATCGTCACATCTCCCAGAAGTCACAATCTTCTAATATGCTCAATGTATTAAAAGTCAATGTGTTTGACCATCATAAATTACCAGAGAATATGTTTTCTCTCCCTGAGTCTCACCCAGGCTGACAGGGCAGTGGGACATGATGACTTAGGCCCCGTCAACATTAGTTGTCATGATTTACAAAGCGACTCGTTTAACTGCTCTAGTGCCTGAGAGTCTGACTTGCTGCTGACTTCGCCTGGACGTCGCCTTCTTGTGGACAATCCTGCCCGGGTGTGCGGGGTGCACATGGCCGGGCTGGGGTCCCCTGGGGTGCAAAGAGTACAGGCAGCCAGGAGCCGGGGTAGCTTCAGCTCTGCCTCGGGTGCGCGAGTCCGGGGCAGCAGCTGGGGGACCCGTGCGCAGCCGCTGAGGCACGCAGGGTATGTGGAGCCTCCTCCAGGTGAGGGGCCAGCGGGAATCGCTCTCTGACGTGGAAGCCAACTGGACAGTGGTCAGGCAAAGCTGGCAGGGCCTGGGGTAGCTGCGCGCACTGGGAGGCCGGGCGGGAGGGACACGAAGTGACCAAAGTCCATTTCCTCCCCTGACGGGAGTGACCCCATCTTGTGCGGTCCCGGTTGGGCCCGCGGACTGGAGGACACACAGGACAAGTCCCGGAACCTCCCAGATGCGTGTTCACCTTCGGCTGAAATGTGGACATTTGTGCCCAAGGGCTCTGCGAGGCGGATGAGGCCCCAAGGGCAGTGCGGGCTGGGGTTCAAGGGTGTCCGCTAGGAGCCCGGGGCTGGCCGAGGCCAGGGTGAGAGGCACGCGCTGCCCAGCAGGAACTGCCAAGGCAGCAGGTGGGAGGGTGCCTGGCGCTTCTCCCAGTCCGGTGATCCCTGTGGGGGTTGTTTCGGGGGACAGAGGCCACACCCCTTCCGCTCACCAGCGTGCCCGCATGTCCCCCGGCTTGGCCTCATGGTGGACACATGCCCGCCCCTGGGGGATCCTGCCTCTGGGCACTGTGACCCGGATGCTCTTGACGTGGAGACCACCGGGGAGACGACACCCACTTCCTTCTGCAGCACCTGTGACTCTGTCAGGGATGTTCAAATGGCTGCAGGTGTGAGGCAGGTGGACAGGCTCAGGAGAGGGGACTGTTTCTACCCAAATAAAAAGCGTGAGAGGCCGTGGCCTCCTGACCTGTGAGGAAAGTGTCTCTGGGGGCCTGAGGCTGTGTTGGGTTGGGGTGTCTCTTTCTGTTGTTGCATTTGTGAGGTTTTGTGTATTTTGGACATTCGCCCTTGCCAGGTGTGTGACGTGCACAATTTTCTCCCAGTGCAGGAGTCTGTTTTGCGATGGCATCTTCTGAGGCACAGGAGCTCACTAGTGTGGTGAGGCCCCTTGTTTATTTTTGCCGTTTCTCTGTCCTAGGCCTTGTGTCCCCAAGTCCACCTGTGTGTGTTGGGGGGTGTCCAGCTTCCCCTGTGTTCTCTTTCGTGTCTTATGGTTTTGTATCTTACCCAGACTTTAATCCATAAAAATGCTCTACATAAGTAATTCTAGGGGCAACACAGATCCAAGCCACACTGAGTTGTCACCTGTGAGAAGGGAACAATCAAGAGACTGGGCACAACAAGAGTGAGGAAGGAGAGAAAAGGCCTCTCATCCCTGCTGGGAAAATGGTGTGGAGGTGTTTTCAGACAATAGCAACAGGACAACCACAGGATGGAGCAAACCTCATCCGGGTATTTGTCTCAGATGTGCAGACTCTATGACGCAGAGCACATACACCTGTGTTCAGAGCAGCACCGTCCTCCGTAGCTGGCCATGGCCCCAACCCAAGTGACGTGGACAGAGAGGGAATAAATAATGTGGATACATATGCAGTGGGAAATACACAGCTTTTAAAAAGGTGAAATCATGTATTTTGGGACCACATGGATGGACCTTGAGGTGACTTTGTTAAAGGAGATGAGCAGATAGTGAGAGAAGGAGCGTGGAGAGTCTCCCTCATCTGGGAATAGAAAATACAGAAAACCTGCATTACAAACACAGCAAAAAGAAACGTGGACCATGTGCAAAAGGAGGAGGAGAGTAGGGAGGGACTTGGAAGGAGGGGTCAGGCACTGCAGGGGCAGGTGGTCAGCGGATGCTGAGTGGACACGCGCACAGGCCCAGGAGTTGAATGGGACCCCACGTAAAAATAGTGAAAAGCGCAAAGGAGCTGATTTCTTTGCTGGAGAACAAACACTGCATGAAGGTGACGGCACAATGAAGCCTGTGGGAAAAGTCCCCTTCCCAACACACTCGGTGCATTGGTTCAAAGGGCAAATAGAAAACATACGGGTAGGATCCGACTGGGGAAGGGCGTGACGTCCAGGCAGTGGAGACCGTGGCCCCGTCCCTGCTTGCGGGTGGTGATCCTGGTGAGCACTGAGCAGCTGCTCAGGCCACACTGGGATGGATCTTGAGTGAGCGACTCCCGAGCCATGTGATCGGGAACCTGGAGTGGACTCGAGCTCGTGGCCAACGTGCCTTTTCATTTCGACGCTGCTTTCCTGGACTGATGACGGTAGAGCCACTGGGAGAGTGTGGGACACAGTGACCTGCCCCCCGGAGAAAGGGCATGAGGGGCAGAACATCACCCAGCTCAGTTCTCAGGGTTGGAAAGGCTACGAGAACCTCGGCCATGCAGCGCAAATGCCGTGGATGTTGAAACAAGGAATGACACAGTTCCCAGCGCAGACGGACAGTGACTGCGAGAGTTTTCTGCAGAAAGTGGGGAAGCAGACCTGCCGCCGCACATTGAGGGGTGACCTGGAAACTGAGGGGAGCTGACAAGGACCCTGAGAGCAGCCCACGGCTCCAAAGTCATAAATGTGAAAACCAGAAACGTGGCTCTTCACAGCCATGCGTTTTCCTAAGAGCTATTTTATTTTCAAATACTCCAGCCAGGCAGTGGAGAGACTCTGAATCCAAACAGGACGTGATGGAAATGAACACTCCCGTCAGCCACAGGCTTCAAGTGTCAATTCAAATTCCTTAAATATCCTCCATCCGCCCATCTCTGGCAGATTCAGGAGGAGATTCCTTGTCCTTTTGAACAGAAACATGAATGTGTCTTAAAGGAAGACGCTCCTGTAAGAATGGTGAGGAGTGGAGGACCCCGCTCAGCTGTCTCCCCTCCCCTCCACAGGGACGGGGCCCTCAGGGGAGACACACACAGGCTGTGGGAACTGATTGCCTGAACTGGGGTCCCATGACCATGTGCTCCCGAGGACAGAACCCCTTTACCATGGCTTGGTTTCATAAATGTTGGTGATGTGTGAGTTCTAGAACATTCTTTCTACACCAAATACATGTTTTTAACTGTGAGCTGGATTCAGTTTATGAACATCACACAGGGAGAGGTTTGGCAAAGGATTGCATTATTTAGGAAACAGGAGCACATTGACAATATGAGAATATGAATTTGCGACAAAAGAAAAATACTAATGGGAAGCATCTTTACTTTGTGAATGATGAACGTAGAGTTAGTGGGAAACTGAATAAATGTGGGTGAATAATTGATGATACCTTATTTGTTGGAGAATTGGCCTTTTATCACTCTTCCCACAGCCGTCTTCAAGGCTTTATTCCTCAGACTGTATATGATGGGATTAAAGGTGGGGGGCAACATCGTGTAAAACATAGAAATGACCAGGTCAGACATGGATGGAGTGTCTGAAATCGGCTTCAGATAAGCAAAGAATCCAGTACAGAGAAATAACATCACAACCAGCAGGTGGGGCAGGCACGTGGAGTAGACTTTCGCCTTACCTTCTGTGGATGGGATCTTCCTGACAGCAGAGAAGATGTGGGCATAGGAAATGACGATGAAAATGAAATAGCAGATACTCAACACTACACTAATGAGAATGGGGACAAGTTCACTCATTAAATTTCCTGAGCAAGAAATAGCCAGTAGTTGGGGGACATCACAGAAGAACTGGTGGACCATGTTGGACCCACAGAAGGACAAGGAGAAAGTTCCAGCTGTGTTCATCAAACTGATGAGACCCCCACCCAGCCAGGACACAGCTGTCAGCTGCACACACCTGACCCTGCTCATGATGACCTCATAGTGCAGGAGTTGGCAGATGGCAGCATAGCGGTCAAGGCTCATCACCGTGAGCAGGGTCAGCTCTGCTCCTACTGAAAATACTATCAAAAAGACCTGGACGACACAGCCCGGGAAGGAGATGGAGCTGCTGTGCCTCAGAGAGTTGGCAACTGTGGCCTTGGGGACTTGGGGACTGTGGCTGAGATGAAGCAGAGGTCCAAGAAGGACAGATTCCTCAGGAAGAAGTACATGGGGGTGTGGAGGTGCTGGTCCAGGGTCGTGATGAGGATGATGAGCCCGTTCCCCAGAAGGGCGTACATGTAAATCAAAGAGAAGAGCAGTGGGTGCAAGAAGGCCATGACCCCAGAGTGGTGGAGTTGGAAAAAACCCAGAGTCCATGTCAGTGAAGAGATAGGAGTCCACACCTATCTTCTCTCTAGTGCCAGAGCCTGAAACGGTGAACAATGTTGCGTAGACATGATATAATTTATATTTGACACTTAGGTCTGTCATAATGTGTAGGCAAAAGGTATAACATTCTGATTTTTAAAATAAATATTATATTAACTTTCCCCTGGAATTTTTTCATCACATTGTAATTCCATTAATTGTTGTGCTTTTATATAGTGCCCAAAACGACTCAGTGTGCTGAATGCTCAAATGCCAGTTATGAAGCATTAATCATCACATATCTGATGCATTACAATGTTCTGTTCAATCCTTTGAACTCTTTAAATTAAAGGAGAGTATATTTCCTCTTGTTGAGACTCATCCAGCATGATACGGCAGTGGGGCACTGAGAAACTTGTGCACTTTCAGAATTTAATAGTTTTCATGATTTATAAAACAAATATTTTATTTACACTGCCTTCTCAGATCTAAAATGAAGCTTGTAATCTAAAAACAGTCAAGTCTGAATGATTTCCATTCCGAAAACTGTTTAAGAACAGAATACCTGCAATCTGGGGCGGGGAAGTTCTTGCTGCCGTGTTGAGTCTCTATACTGAGGTTGTCCCCATGGCATGGACAGAGGGTGTCCAGGCCTCTTACACCATGGTTGGGGCTCGTGGGGATGCCTCTGAGCACGCACAGGATGTTGCACCCTGTCTAGCTGCCACCTCATGGACAGAGCAGGGCCTCAGGGCTGGGCTATTTGAGCTCTGGAGCTGGTGTCCATGTGTTGGGCACTGTCCAGATTCCAGCCCTCAGGGACCTTCCTCCAGAGGGAAAGTGTGTGTTTACTTGGCTGTGATAATTGGAGCATCCTGCAGTGCTTCTCAGGGAGTAATTATCACACTCGGTGTGTAGATGTGATTTTGTGTCTGGCTCACGACTCTATGGAAGTGAATAGACAAATCTGCATTTCCAGGTTCCATTCCCCAACTGTCGTGTCCACTGGGGTCAGCACCATCAGTCATAACAGTGCCCTGAGTCCCTATCTAGACAGCTGGAGAGTCCCCTGTCACCCACCGTGTGCCCTTCACAGAGAGGCCCTGGAGATGGATGTGAGGGGGGATGTGGAAAGGCCTGAGATGGGAGGGAACCGAAATGGAGAGAGGCAGGAGGGAGCCAAGGGAGGGGGAGTGGGGAGGAAAGACAATGGATGTCCAGCAGAAGTGAGTGACCACGGGGGTCACCAGCCCTTCGGGAAGAGAAACTTCACTCGTCTCTGAAATTGTGTATCCTGCAGTTCTTTTCCACCCCAGCACCTGTCACTGCACTTACATTAGAATTGTCCTTTTGTTTGGATAATTTGCTTCTAATCTTGTAGGAAATGGTAGGTTTCTGCTCATGGTGTCATATACTTAGGTTTGCTGCATGACGATGGTGACGTCACACATGGAAACAGGTGTTTATCTGTTTGAGTTTACTCTTCTGTAGGGTATGGGGCAGTGACCTGCTTCACTCTGCTGCATGTGTCTGTCTGCTTTTCCCAGCACCATTTCCCCACTTTCCCTGCTCCAGTGAATGCTCTGGCTCCTCTGTCGTAGAGTCACTGCCCATCCTGACGAGGGAGGGTTCCTGGGCCCTCATTATATTCCAATGGCTGGCCTATCTGTTTTTGTCCCAGAACCATGCTGTTTTAACTATTAGAGCTTTATTATACAGTCTTAAGTCTGAAAGTGTGCTTCCTCCTTTCTTATTCATTTTCATCAAGACTTTTTTGGCTATTTGTGGTCTTTCGTAGTTCCATATGCTTTTCTGTAATGTTTGTTTCATATATCTGAGAATGCCATTAAAATTTTCATTTGGATTGCATGAATCTGTAAATTCCTTTGAGTCCGATGGATATTTTGTAATCCTGATTCTTCCTGTCCATGAGGAGGGCATATCTTTCCATTTTTTTGTGTGTGTTTCCTATTTATTTTAAGAATGTCTTACAATTTTCTGGGTATCTTCACTTTCTCTTTTAGGGTTACTCCCAGGTAATTTTGTGATTATATGTAAGATTGCCTTCTCAAATTCTTCTCTTCTGATTCATTTTTTTGCACATAAGAAGGCAATTGATATTTATGTGTTGATTTTGTACTTTTGAAGTATACTGAAGTGGCTTATTTAATTTGTTTTTTCAGTGGAATCTTTAGAGTTCTCAATGTTTATTACCTTGTTGTCCACAACAATTTTCTTTTTTTTTAAAGATTAATTTATTTATACAAGCACTGGGTACAGTCAGAAGCACGGGAGGGTGAGAGAATTCACCAGAGCAGAGAGTAGAACAGGCAGAGCGACAAAGTACACTGCTGAGGGGAGCAGTGGGCCGCAGGAGAGGTCTGCATGCCATGTGGGACCCTCGCCCAGCTGCCGGGGATTGAACCGGTGCTGCAGAGGCTGCGGGCAGCTTCGCAACCCAGTGCTCAACCACTGAGCCACCGGGGAGGCCTCACAACAATTTTCATTGTGCTTACATTTTTAAATTCATAGAACATTGAGACATTTAATGTTTATTACTTAAATATTTTAATAATATTATTCAAAGTTGGCAAACAATAGTCTCATGAATGTGTATAATTCTCTGATTCAGGTTCTTAAACACATATTAAATTCTCATTATATCCCACCAGTGAACTATAACAGTATCAAGAATTGATATTAAGAAATAAATTTATCAGAGAAAAGTTAAAAATACCAATTACTTAAAAGAACTTAAAAGAACAGTATCAAGTTGTCATCCCAGATTTCAGCCTGAAGAGCCTCCTCGCAAGGCGAACTATTTGATAACGACTTAAATGACTGATATCCAGTTGGAACTACATTTTTATCATGAAATATTTTGGTGTGAAATTTTCCAATATTGGCCGTCACAGACGGGAAAGCAAATGGGATGCAGTCAGCAGAGAGGAGCTGAGGCCAGACAGCAAGTGACAATCATGGGGGCATTACACTTCCCAAATTGAAATCTCCTTCAATTCCTTGCATGTCTTTACAAGTATACTAAATGATAGTATCATTTCATTGCACGTAAATCTGATGAGGTTTTTCATTTCAACGTGCTTGTGAAAAATGCAGACATTCTAGGTACGATTCCTCTTGATGACCTGCCTGGGTAGGGCATTGTCCTGCCATCCCTCCCACTCTAGGGGATGAAATAAATGGGACAACACTCCTCTAAAGTGTGGTGTGAGGTCATGGATGGCATCCCTAACACATTTCTGAAAATACTAGATACGAGGCAGGCAATTAGCTATCATTTTGTTTTGATCATCATAACTTGTTAAGTTCTCTTATTGTATCTCAAAAATTCCTATCCAGTGCATTTTGGAATTTTTTTTGTAAATGTACTGTACATGATCCTAACTTTCTTATTTCTGGTGTCCACCGTGGGTGAGTGTGATTTTGGCAAATGCGGGTGGCTCCCACAACAGAGCTTCCAGGTTGTCTCCACCACGTCACGTGTGTGTCCTTATTGACCTTGGTCAATTCTCACTTCAGATCCTCAGGCCTTATTTATGCTGTGAAGGCCCCACCTACTAAGTAAAGGGGCCTCTGTCCTGCCCATATACCCTGATTCCACCCGTGATCAAGAAAACATTAAAGGGGAAGCTGCCTTAGAGACTGGAGATGCTGCCCCCGTTTTGCTCACGACTGTGATGAAACCCAACCATTGCCTCTCTTGGCCGGGAGCAAAGAAATGGAGACCAGCAAAGAGTGTCTGGAAGTTCAGTGACCTCCATTGTACAGAGAATATAAAAAAGCACCTAAGTGTATCAGAGGAACAATCAATACCAATAGAGTCTACAAGCTGCAGACTATATGAAGTCATCATATATATAATTTAAAAATGAGCATATATTTTTAAATTGTGCAATGGAATTATATGTAATAATTAAAATATGAGGAGGAGTATGATTCAATTATCAAAAATATGTGTCTCGTAATGGAGTCATGAAGTCATCTTCTCTATTATGTTTAGGTGAGTCTCCCCTTCATCAGTCTCCCCACAGTCGACTTCATGGCTTGGTTCCTCAGACTGTATATGATGGGATTAAAGGTGGGGGGCACCACCGTGTAGAACATAGAAATGACCAGGTCAGACATGGAAGGAGTCCCTGAGGTTGGCTACAGATAAGCAAAGCATCCAGTGGAGAGAACAGCACCACAACCAGCAGGTGGGGAAGGCAGGTGGAGTAGGCCTTGGCCTTACCTTCTGTGGATGGGATCTTCTTGACAGCAGAGAAGATGTGGACCTAGGAAATGACGATGAAAGTAAAACAGCAGGAATCCATCACTGCATTAATGAGAATGGGGGCAAATTCGTTGAATAAATTTCTGGAGCAGGAAATAGCCAATAACTGGGGGGTGTCACAGAAGAACTGGTGGACCACATTGGAACCACAGTAGGACAAAGAGAAGGTTCCAGCTGTGAGGATAACAGCATGGAGACCCCCCACCCAGCCAGGACACAGCTGTCAGCTGCACACACCTGTCCCTGCTCATGATGACGTCATAGTGCAGGGGGTAGCAGATGGCAGCATAGCAGTCAAGGCTCATGACCGTGAGCAGGGTCAGCTCTGCACCTGCTGACATAACCATGAAGATCTGGAGGACACAGCCCGGGAACAAGATGGAGCTGCTGTGCCTCAGAAAGCTGGCGATGGACTTGGGGACTGTGACTGAGATGAGGCACAGGTCCGAGAAGGACAGACTCCTCAGGAAGAAGTACATGGGGATGTGGAGGTGCCGGTCCAGGGTGGCGATGAGGACGATGAGCCTGTTCCCCTGCAGGGCGCACAGGTAGACCAGGGAGAAGAGCAGCGGTTGCAAGAAGCCCATGGTACCCTGGGTGGGGAGCCCCAGGAGGACGAATTCTGTCACTATGGTGAGATTCATCCCCCCTGGAGCCATCACTGCATGAAAGTCTAGAGGAGTAAAACGCCAGGACCATCCGCCAGTGCCTGAACCACGGTGTCTCTCTGCAGATGACCAGTGCTCTCCTTCCCCACTGACCTCTCTCCGTGCTCTGTCCTGTGTCCCCCCGCAGGGATCTCAGCTCCTGCTCTGCTCGGCCTCTCCAGCTTGTGACCCGCAGGTGCCGCCACTGTCCATGCCGCCTGTGGGAGATGCCAAAGGGCAGAGAGTTCAACTGACCACAGCTCCCTGAGCAGTCTCCTCACTTCTCACCATGTCCCGTGCAAGGGCACCCCTGAAACCCTGAGCCCGGCCCCTCCTCTGCCATCTAAAGGCCCCATTCAAGTGCGGGACCCCCCAAGAACCCTCAGGAACGCTAACTGTCAAGGATGCCCCAAATACAGCCTGTGGGGTCTCAGCCCCCAGTCCCTGCAAAACACTGGCCAGTCGCAGCTCCAGGCACACATTTTGGACCAAGTGGACACTGATGGCCCCGAGTCTGTTCCTGGTAGGTGCCCACCTCACTCATCAGGGCAGTGGGTGGGGTGTGCCTGCCCTGTGTCGCCGCCTGATGACAGTCTGGCCCTCACCCCTGCTCATATGCATGAGAGGGTGACCTCCCACTGCTGCCCTCCCGGTCATTGTCCTGGCCCTCCCCTCACCCGAGGAGCTGAGGTGGTTTCTCATGCAGCTACTTCCCTCAGGGCTCAGGTGAGGTCACGGTCAGGGCGGGAGAGACGGTCCACCCTATGGCGACAGCCACACGCTCTGGGCTCCCAAAGCCAGGATCTCGCCAGGTCCCCGCCGACACCCCAACAGACAGACCCACCGCGGGGTCTGCGACTTCCCCCTCCCGTGCCCTCGCCTGACGCGTCCTCACCGGCTGCTCAGGGGCCTCCCCGGGCCGCTGTCCTGTCCCCATGGGCTTCTCGGCAGCCCCGGTAATGAGCTCCCCGGGTCAGGCGCGTCAGGGCCCCGGGAGGCTCCGCGGGCAGGACCTGATCCCCTCTCAGCCCTATCACCCCCCTGACCCCGCGGGGACGGGTTGGCCCCGGCGTCAGAGCCAGGACGAGCCCCATCCACAGGGAGCGGGAAAGTCGCCGCCATGCCGGTCACCCCCTGGGCCTGGCAGGGGTCGGGTGTGGAGGAGGGGGGAAGGAGGGCAACCAAGAAATCCCCAGGAGCGAGACGGGAGAGCACCTGGGTCTTCTGACACGGGAATTATTTTATTCAAAAAGGCCGTTTATCTCAGCGCCTGGAAATGTAACAACATTTGAGTTGTCGTGTCTGACGGAGGCTGGTGTTGACCTTACAATGGGGGTCAGGCCCGCGGTGGCGCTGTCCGGCGTGTCCTGGGGTGGGTGTGTCTCGGGCTCTGACACAGCAGAATGGGGGGCCGTTTCCTGGGTGTGGGTCTCCCTGAGTCCTCACAGGCCCCCCAGGTCAGGGTCACAGACAACAAATGAGTTCATGGACGGACACACTGGGGACCTGTCCATGTACGCGCAGGAGGGAAGGCAGAGGCCGGAGTGAGCATGAGGGACCTGCCCTGACGAGCAGTCCCAGAACCTGCAGCCCCAAGAAACTGACGGTGATTCTGGAGTTTCTTGCAGACATGAGGGGAGGGCCTCGCCCCTACGGGCCCGGTCAATGGAAGCAGATGTCCCCACCCCTCTATTCTGGTCGGCACACGGCCCCGACAGGGATGCATGTCCACTGGCCCCGGTCCCGTCCTGCACCTCAGGGACACAGGTGACGCCCCGTCCTGTGGGCCCATGGGCAGTGGCTGGTAACACCCAGGGGTCCAAGTGCATGGGTAGAGGACAGGGAGGGGTCAGCACGGGGGAACCCAGGAATCAAGATCAAATCCCCATGTCCTGGGGAGGTAGCCCACGCGGGCAGAGCTCACAGCAATAGTCCGCAGACCAGGCTAGACAGCACCAGATGCCGGGCCAGACATGGCTAGACCATCGAGAGTTCTCAAGGAGGCCAGACACAGGCGCCAGCCACCAGGGAGCAGGCAGGTGAGCACCTGGCCCCACAGGCGGTGCCAGAGACACCATTGTTCCAGCTCTTGGGGTGTTCACGCCCACCAACTGCAAACAGCCGGCAGAGAACAGGTTGAGGCCCAGGCGCTCTTTGCAGGAGATGCTAGAGGCAGGGCCTGAGGCAGGTGCAGAACCGGGGTCTCTGCAGAGGTTTCCGGGGGTCTTCAAGTCTATGGAGGTGCTGAAGCCATGACAACTCTGTCTGGGGAGTGTGTGCAGCCATCAGCTCATGCTTCTCTTCTGAAGCCGCCACATGTGTCCTCTTCTGAAGCTAATTTATCCGTCCGAGCTGGTGCCTGCATGGTTTATATCCTTCATGGGTCCTGCTTTCAAGCCTGATGGATCGTTTCCAGTGCTCGCTGTTTGTTGTATGCAAATCACCCGTCAGATCCCTCCATATTCAGTGCTCAGGGGTTCTAGCCCTGCGTGCAGCTGTAGAGAACTCAGCCCTGTCAGTTCGGGAGAACACTGCCCATGGGGTTCATTTACTATCCTGGCGCCTTATTCCCAAGTGAAACCCTGGCCCCTGCCCAGACCCAAACTGCCCTGAGCTCAGGGCAGGCTCTTGGGCCATTTGCTCAGGGGAGGCGCAGCCAGAGACAGCTCCGGTGGGCCTGATGCTGCCTGCCCTGAGCACTTCAGCATATCTGGGCCAGGATGCAGCCGCCTCACTCCCGAGCTGAGACTTAGGTCCAGCAGCTGCATCTGCACTCGGAGCCACCATGATGACAGGGAGTGCCCTTGACCTGCTCTCCTGTGGCTCATGCCAGGCTGGGTACAGCTGCACGTCAGCCCCAGGGCTAGTGCCCCAGCCAAGCCGCCGTGCCCCGGGCTCCACCTGTGGGTAGGGCCCCCTGAAACACTGAGACTGGGCAGAGGGACACTGAGGACTCACAGAGGCTAAGGAGACTCTAGTTACTCAAGGCCAGCTCTGAGGTCAGTTGGTGGTGTGACCTCGGGGGACCCCTTCCAGCAGCAGGAGACACAGAGCTTTGCCCTTCCTCTTCTGCCAAATTTGCTTCCTCCTGCTTCTGCCCACAGTACTGTCCCTGAGGTGCAGGTCACTGTCCTTCTGCACGTGTCCGGGAGTCCACCTGCCCCCAGCCAAGGCGTCGTCACTGTCTCTTCTTCCACCCCTCAGTGTGGAATGGGCAGTATCGCCCTCACTGGGCACTCCCGGTGGGCACGGGCTCATCATTCTCCCTGTCTCCTCCCGCAATGGCTGCTTGTTTTGAGTTCGTTTCCTGAGGACACCGCCCGCCACCCCCTCTGTTGTGTCCTTGACCGGGCGACCAGCACTGTGAGTAGGCGCCATAGGGACCGCACTGGCCATCGGGGGACGGCGACCTCTGCGGCTCACTCTCCAATCCCAGAAGAGGTGTGGTCTGAGGATGGTCACTGTGGCATCACCCTCCTGTCAGACACTTGTCCCAGCCCTGGTGCGTCTGTCTTTGCTTTTCCCATGCGCCGCACGCACTCTGAGTCATGGACATCAGCTGGTACCACCGGGAACAAACACATTGACTCCTGACGCGGTGCTGGAACAAGTCCCTCCGCCCTGGCCGAGCGCGCCTCGGGCTCCAGGCACCAGAGACCTCACCCTGGTCTCTGCCAAGCCACCGTCTCAGGACCCCGGGGCCAGCCCCGAGCCAGCAGCCATCCAGGGAGAGCGGCTGGGCACAGCGTGCTCGGGAGGAAGAAAATATCAACATTGTCTGAGTGTGAGCAAGTTTCTCCTTGATGAACAGGAGTATGTGGGGAGATGCAGTTTAGGGTTCCACATGTTCTGCCTTTGAAGTCATCTCCTTTGTGCTTTTAAATACACCCCATGGTCTCTTTTCATCCACAATTAAGCAAAACTTCTTCCATTTTGTCTCATTTGTTGTTTGTTTGACAGAGGAACAATCTACCGGCTGCTCTGAGGAGACAGGGGCAGGGACGAGGCCCACCCAGGTCTCTGCAGGCTGCGCTGCGGGGCTGCGGGTGGAGACCCTCACTTCCCTGACATGCTGTGGGTGCCACAGAGCTTGGTGTGGGGTGGGGTCCCGGGGTCATGTGTCGGGGGCAGTGGGGCGCACTGGAGAGCATGGCAGACCTACCGGGGCTGGTGCCCAGAGGCCAGCAGGGGCGTCGCCTCCGAGCTTAGAGCAGGGGTGGGCAGCCTGCAGCCCCCAAGGCTGTCCTGTGTCTCCCCAGGGCATCGTGATTCTGAACACCACGCGGTCAGCGGTTTCTCAAGTCACCTTTGACCAGTTACCGTCCACACTGACTGACGGTGGCCCCAGACTCCTCACGTTGCCGAGCCCCCCAGGAGAGGACACCCCCTTACCTCCTGCTCAGCAGGAGGCCAGGGCTACAGGGGTAGGCGGGGGGCAGCATCCAAGCGGGGTGTGTTTAAGAGGCTCAGGGAGAAGGGGGCAGGGGCCTGAGGTGCTGCCGCAGTGGTCTCGGAGGAACCTGCATGGTCACCAAGACTGTTGTCATGTCTCAGCCAACGAGAGAATGTCTGTCTTGCTGTCCCGGCTGAGCAGCGCCCAGCCCTGGGCGCCCACGTTTGAGTCTCAGAAAGCAGACTCAGGTGCTCTGTCTCCTGGGATGCCTCTGGGGGGAGACAGCGGGACAGTGAGTGGGATGGATGAAAAGGATCAATTTGAAATAGTCAGATGCCGCAGGAAATCACCTGACAATATTAATTTAGGATACTTAGATTATATTAATAATAAAATCAAAAAGACGCATCAGGAATCCAGGAGATCTTATGTAGCACAAGCCGGTATCTATGACTCTGTCAGGGATGTTCAAGTGGCTGCAGGTGTGAGGCAGGTGGACGGGCTCAGTAGCGCGGACGGTTTCAACCTGAATAAAAAGTGTGAGAGGCTGCAGCCTCCTCACCTCCCCGAGGGAAATGTCTCTGGAGGTCTGAAGCGTCTTGGATTGGGGTGTCTCTTTCTGTTGCTGGATTTGTAGGCTTTGGACACTCGCCCTTGTCAGGTGTGTGACGTGCACAATTTTCTCCCAGTGGCCCATTTTGGGGATGATGTCTTCTGAGGCACAGAAGCTCTCAAGTGTGGAGGGCCACTTGTTCCTACGTGCTCTTCTGCCCTGGTCCTTGGCGTTGTGTCCCCAAGTTCATCTGTGGGGTGAGTGTGCAGTGGGCAGTCCCTATGTGTTCCTTCTGGTATTTTAAGTGTTTGTCTAATGCAAATTTTTAACCCATTCCAAATTGTTCTAATAATAAGGAAAATAGAAATCTAAACTGTTGTCACTTGTGAGAAGGGACCAATCCAGAGACTGGACAGAGCAAAAAGGTGAGGGAGGGAGAGAAAAGGCCTCTGACCTCTGCTGGGAATTGGCGTGGAGATGTCTTCAGACACTAACAGGACAATCACAGGATGGAGCAACCTCATCCGGGTATTTGTCCCAGATGTGCAGACTCTACAGTGCAGACCACGCACACCTGTGTTCACAGCAGCACCGTCCACCGTTGCCGGCCGTGGCCCCAACCCAAGTGCCGTGGACAGAAGAGTGAATAAAGAATGTGGATCCATACTCCATGAAATACTATACAGCTATTAAAAAGGTGAACTAGTGTCCTTAGTGACCAAAAGTGCACCTTGAGTTGTGTATGCTAGCAAAATAAGTCAAAAAGTGAAAGATATTGGCTGGTCTCACCTATCTGTGGATTATAATATAAAAAGTCAATAATTAAAAAATTATAATGGCAAACAGTAAAAGGAAATGTTGGACTGAGTGCAAAAATTTGCTCTTTACCAGACAAAACAGTGGAGGAGAATAGGAGTGCGGAAGGAGGGGGCCGGGCACTGCACGGCATTTAGTAGATTCTGAATGGACACTGGTGCATGTGGGGGAGTGAAGAGTGACCCACGGTGAAAACAGTAAAAAGTCTAAATGAGTGTCGTACTTGACAAGAACAAATAACAAATTAATGTGATGTTGGGATGAAACACTCATGGTAAAATCCCTTCTCAACAGACACTCACTGGATTTATTAAAGGAAAAGTAGAAAATACATCCACAGGACTCTGACCAGGGAATGATGTCATATCCCGAGGGCATGGGGACTGTGACCTCATACTATCACTGAAATGAGTATTGCTTTGAGTGATTTTATAGCGCAGGTTTCATTCTGAAATTTGAATGGACGAGTCATGTGATTAACTACATTTTATTATCATAAATGTTTTCATGGACAAAATGTGGAGACACAGGAGAGTTTGGAGAGTATGGTCAGGAGAGTTTGGAGACACAGTGACCTGCTCCCGGAGGGGAGGAATGTCACCCCCAGCTCACGTTCTCAGTGTTAGGAAAACAAGAGTGATATCTTCCGAAGTGCAGTGCAGATGTGTAGAATTATATTAAAAATTGCAAATATGCCATGCTTTAGTTTGCATAACAAAATAATAACACAGTTCCCAAGTGGAAGAAAAGTGAACTTAAGTGTAATCTACAAGGAGGAGAAGACCTGGTAGAGGATCAAGATACAATCTGGAAAAGTAAGGGAACTTAAAAATCAACACAATGACAAGTTACAAATTATAAACTTTTAAGTAGAAACGTAGTTCTTCAAAGATAATTCATATAACTACTTTTGAAAACACCACATCGAGGGAGTGCAGTCACATTGGCATCAAAACAGGCATCATAGAAATTAATATTCCATCCATTCCAGGATTCAGTCATAAATTCCTACTAACCAAGGAAGCTTCCATCCTTCCACCTCTGGCAGAGTCAAGTGTGGTTTCCCTTTATCCTTTGAGCAGGAACAGGAACTTCTCCTGGAGGAAGATGCCCTGTGAGGAATCGTGAAGGATGGGGGTCCACTCAACCTCTCCCCTGCCATCAACGAGAACAAGGGAATAATCCTAATGGAAATCTGTGCTTATAAATAATGACATGTAAGAGTTAGAGGGGAAAAGCTGAATTAATGAGGTTTTATAATTGTAGATTGTGGTATCTCACATCTTACAGTATTGGCCCTTCATTAGTCTCCCCACAGCCATCTTCAAGGCTTGGTTCCTCAGACTGTATAAGACAGGATTAAAGGTTCTGCACCACTGTGTATAACATAGAAACGACCAGGACAGAGATGGACGGGGTCCCTGAGGTCGGCTTCAGATAAGCAAAGCATCCAGTGGAGAGAAACAACACCACAACCAGCAGGTGGGGAAGTCACGTGGAGTAGGCCTTGGCCTTACCTTCTGTGGATGGGATCTTCCTGACAGCAGAGAAGATGTGGACATAGGAAATGACGATGAAAATGAAACAACAGACACTCAACACCACACTAATGAGAATGGGGACAAGTTCATTGATTAAATTTCCTGAGCAGGAAATAGCCAATAACTGAGGGACATCACGGAAGACCTGGTGGACCACGTTGGACCCACAGTAGGACAAGGAGAAGGTTCCAGCTCTGTTCATCACAGCATAGAGACCACCCACCAGCCAGGACACAGTTGTCAGCTGCACACACCTGTCCCTGCTCATGATGACATCATAGTGCAGGGGGTGGCAGATGGCAGCATAGTGGTCAAGGCTCATCACCATGAGCAGGGTCAGCTCTGCACCTGCTAAAAGAACAAGCAGAAAAACCTGGCTGAAACAGCCTTGGAAGGATATGGAGCTGCTGTGCCTCAGAGAGTTGGCAATGGACTTGGGGACCATGGTTGAGATGAGACAGAGGTCCGTGAAGGACAGACTCCTCAGGAAGAAGTACAAGGGGGTGTGGAGGTGCCTGTCCAGGGTGGTGATGAGGACGATGAGTCCATTCCCCAGCAGGGCGCACAGGTAGACCAGGAGAAGAGCAGTGGGTGCAAGAAGCCCATGGTCCCCTGGGTGGGGAACCCCAGGGGGATGAATTCTGTCACGGCCATGAGATTGGTCACCTCTGGAGACATCATCTGTGTAAAAGAGGAAAGAGCAACAAAGTCTTAATTCTTCCATTATTGAAAATAGAATGGGTTATCAATACAAGATAATAACTGAATGTATTTCCTACATAACTATTCCTTCTAGTTCTATGGACACTAATATCATCTATGTATGCTGTTTTATTCAACCCATTTATTACCACCTCATGTGACTATGTCATTATTACACTCTCCACATACGTCCTGAAAATTGGTGAAAACTGAAAATTTCAACTGTCCCATACAAAACTTGAACAAATTAGAATCTCATATCTGTCAAAAAAGTCAGTAGACAAAGCTCCCCCACTACCCCCCAGGCCTGCAGCTTCCCCTCCTGCCCAGGCCCCAGCATCTCCGCCCAGCACACCTCCCAGAGGTTGTCCAGGGCACGGTCCCAGAGGACACGTGACCATGCCCAGCCCCTCCCCACCCTAGAGACCCTGTCCCTGCTCCTCCAGCACAGCCCTGGTCTGTGGAGGCCCCATAGTGACAGGTGTGCAGGGAGATGGGGTGTGCGGGTCCCTGTTTTCCTGCTCCCCAGGACCCGACACTGTCCTGGAACTGAATGATCTGGGCTCAGAGTCCCCGTGCAGCGTGTCCTGACGCCTCCTCTGTCAGATTCCTGCCCCTGTGGCCTCACTGCTGACTCCTGGTCCGTCCCCTCGTCTCCTCATCTCCCTGCCCCTGACTCCCCACATCTGAGGACCCAGAGACCACGTTTCCTGCAGAGGCTCCTCCTGGGTCACACCCACACGTCCCTCCTTCAGGGTGGGCTCATCTACCCCCGGGTCCCTCCCCAGCCCCTCTGGCCCCCTTAGACTCATACACATCTGTGCAGGGAGGAGGCCGCTCCGGAGCTGAGCCAGACAGTCTGTGCGTGTGGCTGTCCCTGCCGGTCCCAGGGACCCGGGTCCCCCGGGTGCAGGTTTGTACCTCAACCCAGGCCCGTGCGTGAGTGGGGACGTCTGGACACAGGCAGCCCTGCCCTCTCTCCTCCTCCCCAATCTCTTCCTCTCTTCCCTCTCTGGGAGGTGAGGGGCAGGCCATGGGGAGTGCAGGATTTTTAGGAAAATATAGTAATATAAAATAATTTCAGCACCTTGGTGGGAATAATTTCAGAAATTTAATAAAAAAAAGAAAAGAAATCAGGGCACACAATGATGAAAAATGTTGGCATCTGTCAAGTGACCTTAAATACATCCTTAAAATGGATAAACTTGACATATCTCCTCCAGGCCCTGATTAAATACTGTGACTCATTTTCCAATTACACTGACAATCCCTGAGTGTGGAGTTGGGGAAAAATCCCAAGTTCACGTCCACAAATACACAGATGTCGGCGCCACCACCATGTTAGTGCCAGAGCCTTTAAGACGTCAACAGTGTTGCTGACAAGTTATTGAATTTCTACCTGACTCATATCTATCATCATATTTAGGAGAAAAGGCATAACATTCTGAATCGAACAGTAAGTATAATTTTTAATTCCCTCAGGAATGTCTTCATCACCATCCAATTCTATTAATTGCTGTGATTTTATCAGTGCCCAGAACACACTGAGTGTGCTGATGCTAATCCCAGGTATGCAACAGAAATCGTCACATCTCCCATAAATCAAAATCTTCTATATGCTCAATGTATTAAAAGTTAATATCTTTGATCATCGTAAATTATAAGAGAATGTGTTTTCTCTCACTGAGTCTCACCCAGGCTGACAGGGTAGTGGGACATGACAATTTGGGCCCCGTCAGCATTAGTTGCCACAATTTGCAAAGTGAATTGTTTAACTGCGGCAAATTTCCTGTATAAAATGAGGCTTGAAATCTAAAATTTTCCAAATATTTTTGGGTTTTCCCCTGCAAACGGCTGGGGGCAGATACCTGCAGTCTGGGGGGGAAGTTCCCGCTGCTATGTCGAGTCTCTGTCCTGAGGCTGTCCCCATGGCAGGAGAGAAGGCGTCCTGGCCTCTCACTCCATGGTCGGGGCTCCTGGGGATGCCTCTGAGCACTCACAGGACGTTCCACCCCATCCTGTGCCGCCTCATGGACAGAGCAGGGCCTCAGGGCTGGGCTATTTGAGCTCTGGAGCTGGTGTCCACGTGTTGGACACTGTCCAGATTCCAGCCCTCAGGGACCTTCCTCCAGAGGGACAAGCACATTGTGTTGTTGACTGTCTTAATTGGCGTCATCCTGTGGCACATCCCAGTGATCATTAGTGCCCTGAGTGTGTCAGAGGCAATTTTGTTAGTTTTTACACCTGTGAGGACAGGACCTGTTCCCCCCAGGACCATCACCACCCTGACTACTGCGGGGACCGGGGTGCTCCTGTCGTCAGAGCCAGGACGAGCCGCGTCCACAGGGAGCAGGAAAGTCGCCGCCACCCCTGTGCGCCCTCCAGGCCTGGCAGGTGTTGGGTGATGTGCTGGCGGGGTGGAAGGGGCTGAGTGGGGGACAGGGCAAGCAGGACAATGAGCAGACACCCCGGACTGGGCGGAGACGGGGCAAGGGCTGGATCCATTGAAGCGCGAGTTGTTGGCGCCACAACAAGATCCCTGTCCTGACGCTCCTGCTGGCCGCTCTATTGCCTGAGAGTCTGACTTGCTGCTGACCTCGTGTGGACATCACCTTCACGTGGACAATCTGGGTCCCACATTGGGGTGGACACAGCTGGGCTGGGGTCCCATGGGGGGCCGAAGGAGGGCGAGGCGGGGATCCTGGGGTCCGCGTCCCCCTGTGCCGTCCAGGCCGCCACCTCAGCTCCCCAAGCCCGGGAAAGCAGCTGGGGGGACCCGTGGGCAGCCATGCAGAGGGAGAACAGGGCTCAGGGTCGATGAGGCTCACAGTTTGCGAGCAGCCTCCTCCAGACGAGCGGCCGGTGGGAATCACTCTGGCATTGGAGCCAACCGCACAGTGGTCAGCGTGGAGCTGGCCATGCCTGGGGTAGCTGCGTGGACCATGAGGCCGGGCAGGGAGGGACACTGAGTGAACAAAGTCCGTTTCCTCCCCTGATGGGAGTGACCCTTCATGAGCAGTCCTGGCTGGGCCCGTAGATGGGAGGACACACAGGACAAGTCCCGGAACCTCCCTGATGTGTGTTCGCCTTTGACTGAAATGTGGGTATTTGTGTCCAAAGGGCTCTGCAAGGTGGACGCGGCCCCGAGGACAGTGCGGGGGTGGGGGGTGGTCAGGAGGCATCCAATCGGAGCCCGGGCTGGCCAAGGCCAGGGTGAGGGACACGCGCTGTCCAGCGTGGACGGCCATGGCCACAGACAGGATGGCGCCTGGCGCTTCTGCCAACTCCAGGGATCCCCATGGTCACCGTTAGGGGAACAGACACTGTGGAACCGTCTGACCACCAGTGCTCCTGCGTGTCCCCCCCTCAGAATCAGGGTCAATACATGATCGCCTCTGGGGGATTCTGCCTCTGGGCACTGTGACCCCCGATGCTCTGGACCCCCGAGACCACCCAGGAGACGACACCCACATCCTCCTGCTCTGCCTGCGTGGTAGGGGCAGTCGGGGTCAGCGCCGGGCAGGGTGTCCTTTAGGCCTCAGGGAGAAGGTCGTTGGGGGCTGAAGGGGCTGGGGTGCTGCTCACGGGGGTTGGGAGGACCCTGAGTCCTCACTTAACCCTTCTGGTTGAAACTCCTCAGCCAATGAAGAGAATGGTTTGTCCTTCCTCCTCATCCCGGCTGAGAAAAGCTTCTCAGCCCAGGAGGACATTCCCCACATTTAAGTCTCTCCGGACACAGACTCGAGTCTGTCCACTGTTTGGACCCCGGTGTCCAGCACATGCTGAGGGAAGGTGACATGATGGAAAGTGTGGGCTGAGTGTGAGGAGCTGAAGCGTCATCATCGGCAACTCTCAGAGATCCCAGGAAGCAGCAGGACAGAGTCCACCCAGTTGATTAGACATTAACACTGAATAATGACACAATCACACCCTGGACTCCGCTGGCCCTGCAGGATGAGTCCATCCCGGGATAGGAACAAAAACATCTGTGCGGCGGGTCAGGATGTGCCAGCAAAGCTCGGAGCAGGGTCTGGAGCCTGAATCCACCTGCCCGCAACTCTGCAGACACCTGCGCGTCCTCCTTAGAGACTGTCTGCATCAGCCTTGGCCCGGGTCTCAACTGGGGTGCTGCTCCCTGTTGTGGTGGGGACACGTGTGTAGATGGACACTCACCCTTGTCAGGAGTGTGGGTGCACATGGTTTCTCCCCGCGCAGGGCCTGTGCTCACAGCGGTTTCTGAGGCCCAGGAGCGCTCTAGTGTGGGGGCCACTTGTGTATTACCCTTGGGTTCCTGTCCTTGGATTGTGGAAGCAGGAGGCTGTTCACGTGGGTGTTCCCCGGGAGTGTGAGGGGGGCACCATACACACAGAGGGGCAGAAATGGAACCCCCAAAAAAAGACAGCAAAGATGTGACAAATGGCAATTATTAACATGACCCCATCACCCCACTCGGGAGGTCAAATCGTCTTCTCAACAGAGTCTAGAGGCTTCGTTCAAAGCCAAGACAGAAAGTGTGTAAGACCGTGGCCCCAGAGTGATGGAGGCCCAGGGGGGAGACACCTGCCATCAGGGTCTTTCATGGAAAGATGAGCAACTTGAGAGACTTCCCCACACAGATTTTATTCTGAAATCTCAATGGATTCGGTCTGGCGGTTAACATGCATTTAAAGGAATGTTAAAAAAACATACATTTCATAAGAGAAATATTGTCTGGACTGAGTCTGTTGTGACCCATCAGGCCTGTTTGGAGACACAGTGTCTTGCTGCAGAGAAGACACGTGAGGGAGGAGCCTCCCCCCAGCTCATGTTCCCAGGGTGGGTGAGCAGCCGAGAGGTCCCAGGGTTTACAGCACAGAATTTGCCGGAGAATAAAAATTTATAGATATTGCCGTGCTTTACTTTACATGATGTAGAAAGTCACACAATCCCAGACGTACCAGAAAGTGGAGAAGAAGACCTGGTACAGGATATTAACAGACAACTTTGAGAACCCCAAAAATGGGAACCTCTAAAAATAAACACAACAGCAACAAGTGTCTTAAAAATTATAAAACTAAAAAGATGAAACATAGTTCTTCAAAAATAATTCACATTAAAAAAACCACACTCTCAAGGTGCTGTAACCAGATCAGAAGGCCGTATAAATGAACATCAAGTATAGGTTCAATCACAGATTCAGATTCTTTCAGAAACTTCCATCCGTCTCTGGGAGATTCATGTCAAGTGTAATTTCTACTTGACCTTTGAGCAGAAACATGAATGTCTCTTAGAGGAAGATGCCCCATCAGGAATCAGGAGGGGTGGGGCCCATGCAGCTGTCTCCCCTCCCTCCACAGGGAAGGGCCTCAGTGGAGACACACACAGGCTGTGGGAACCGAGCCCCAGGACTGGGGTCCCATGACCATGTGCTCCCAAGGACAGACCCCTTGCCACCCCTTGATTTCATGAAAATGTTGGGGATGTGTGAATTCTAGAACATGCTTTCATATACCAGCTGTAACATTTAAAGAACAGAATTCATATCATGTATGTCACATGGATGGGTGTTTTGGAAATGGCTGCCTTATTTTAGGAAATAGAGATTTGAAGACTAGAACAATGTTAAAATTTGCAAAGGAAATCTGTAATGAAAAGTCTTATTTTACTTTAAAATGGTGACAGGTAATAGGTAGAAGGAAAATCTAAATCACTGAGGGGTCCATAAATGTAGATGGTGTAATTAATCAATGAAAACTGATACCTCACATGCTGGTGAACTGGCCCTTCATCAGTCTCCCCATAGCCGACATCATGGCTTGGTTCCTCAGACTGTATATGACGGGATTAAAGGTGGGGGGCACCACCGTGTAGAACATAGAAATGACCAGGTCAGACACAGACAGGGTCTCTGAGCTTGGCTTCAGATAAGCAAAGAATCCAGTAGAGACAAACAGCACCACAACCAGCAGGTGGGGAAGGCAGGTGGAGTAGACTTTGGCCTTACCTTCTGTGGATGGGATCTTCCTGACAGCAGAGAAGATGTGGACATAGGAAATGACGATGAAAATGAAACAGCAGATACTCCACACTGAAGTAATGAGAATGGGGACAAGTTCATTGATTAAATTTCCTGAGCAGGAAATAGCCATTAACTGGGGGACGTCACAGAAGAACTGGTGGACCACATTGGACCCACAGAAGGACAAGGAGAAGGTTCCAGCTGTGTGCATCACAGCATAGAGACCCCCACACAGCCAGGACACAGCTGTCAGCTGCACACACCTGTCCCTGCTCATGATGACGTCATAGTGCACGGGGTGGCAGATGGCAGCATAGCGGTCAAGGCTCATCACCGTGAGCAGGTACATCTCTGTACCTACAGATATAATCATCATGAAGACCTGGACGACACAGCCTGGGAACGAGATGGAGCTGCTGTGCCTCAGAGAGTTGGCAATGGACTTGGGGACCATGGCTGTGATGAGGCAGAGGTCCGTGAAGGACAGACTCCTCAGGAAGAAGTACATGGGGGTGTGGAGCTGCCGGTCCAGGGTGGTGATGAGAACGATGAGCCCGTTCCCCAGCAGGGCGCACAGGTAGACCAGGAAGAAGAGCAGCAGGTGCAAGAAGCCCATGGTCCCCTGGGTGGGGAACCCCAGGAGGACGAATTCTGTCACGGCCGTGAGATTCATCCTACCTGGAACCATGATCTTTATAAAAAAATAAAGAGGTAAAAAACATTGTCATATCTCCCAATATTGAACACAAAATGGGTTATCAACATATAATAATTATGCAATCTATTTATACTTTATCGCTGAGCAAATTCATATTTTATCACATGTGAATGTGCTATTGATGTATTGTCCAAAATTGTCCATAAATTCGTGAAGAAATGAAAATTTTAAATGATCATGATAAAACCTGAATATCAGGTCTCTCAGAGAACTGAAATGACAGACCACCAGTGTCCAGTCATTCCCAGGCCCGCGGCTCCCCCTCCTGCCCAGGCCCCAGTGTCTCCACCCAGCACACCTCCCAGATGTTGTCCAGGGCTCAGCCCCAGAGGACACGTGACCATGCCCAGAAGCCCCCACCCTAGAGAGCCTGTCCCTGCTCCTCCAGCACAGCCCTGGTCTGGGGAGTCCCCACAGTGACAGGTGTGCAGGGAGATGGGGTGTGCTGGTCCCTGTTTTCCTACTCCCCAGGACCCGACACTGTCCTGGAACTGAATGATCTGGGCTCAGCGTCCCCGTGTGGCGTGTCCTGACGCCTCCTCTGTCAGATTCCTGCCCCTATGGCCTCACTGCTGACTCCTGGTCCGTCCCGTCGTCTTCACATCTCCCTGCTCCTGACTCCCTCACATCTGAGGACTCAGACTATGTTTCCCACAGAGTCTCCTCCTGGGTCACACCCACATGTCCCTCCTGCAGGGTGGGCTCATCTACCCCCGGGTCCCTCCCCGGCCGCTCTGTCCCCCTCAGACTCATGCACATCTGTACAGGGAGGAGGCCGCTCCAGGGCTGAGCCAGACGGTCTGTGCGTGTGGCTATCCCTGCAGGTCCCAGGGACCCGGGTCCCCCGTGTGCAGGTTTGTTCCTCACCCCAGGCCCGTGTGTGAATGGGGACGTCTGGACACAGGGCAGCCCTGCCCTCTCTCCTCCCCCTCCCCAATGTCATCCTCTCCCCTCTATGTGGGGGTGATGGAGGGGCAGGTCTGGTGATGGCAGGATTTTTGGAATGTAGTAATATAAAATATTTGCAATATATTGCTGGGAATAATGCCAAATAATTTAATAAAAACAAGGAAATAAATCAGGATATGTGGTGGTCAATAATTTTGAGATCTGTTCAGTGATTTACATACAAAATTAAAATAATATAACATTTGACATATATCTCCTCCTGGCCCTGTTTAAATACTGTGCCTTTGTTTTACAAAATCACTGACAATCCTTGAGCCTTGGTGTTGGGGAATAATCCCAAGTTCACGTCCATAAATAGTCACACGTCCCTGCCAGCCTCACGTTCGTGTCAGAGCCATGAAGCCGTCAACATGCTGCTATAGGAGTTATTGATTTTCTACTTTAATCATATCTATCTTAATGTGTAGGACAAATAGGCATAACATTGTGAATTTAACAATAAGTATTTTTTTCATTTGCTCTGAAATTCATTTGATAAAATCTGTTTCCATTAATTTTGTTATTTTGTTTAGTATCTAAAACACATGAGTGTGCTGATGCTAAAATCCCAGGTATGAAGCAAAAATTATCACATATCCCATAAATCAAGATCTTCTAATATGCTCAATGTATTAAAAGTCAATATATTTGACCATCGTAAATTACAAGAGAATATGTATTCTCTCACTGAGTCTCACCCAGGTTGACAGGGCAGTGGGACATGACAACTTGGGCACCGTCAGCATTAGTTGTCATGATTTACAAAATGAATAGTTTAACTGTGGCACTTTCTCAAGTCTAAAATTTTGCTTCACATCTAAAATATTTCAAGTGTGAGTGGATTCTACCCTGCAAATGGCTGGGGGCAGATACCTGTAGTCTGGGGGGAAAGTTCTCGTTGCTGTGTCGAGTCTCTGTCCTGAGGTTGTCCCCGTGGCGCAGACAGAGGGCATCCCGGCCTCTCACTCCATGGTCAGGGCTCCTGGGGACGCCTCTGAGCACTCACAGGACGTTCCACCCCGTCTTGCACCGCCTCATGGACAGAGCAGGGCCTCAGGGCTGGGCTATTTGAGCTCTGGAGCTGGTGTCCGCGTGTTGGACACTGTCCAGATTCCAGCCCTCAGGGACCTTCCTCCAGAGGGAAAGTGTGTGTTTACTTGACTGTGTTAATTGGAGCATCCTGCAGTGCTTCTCGGGGAATAATTATCACACTCGGTGTGTAGATGTGATTTTTTGTCTGGCTCATGCCTCTATGGAATTGAATAGACAAATCCTCATTTCCAGGTTCCATTCCCCACCTGTCGTGTCCGCCGTGGTGGGCACCATCAGTCATAACAGTGCCCTGAGTCCCTGTCTAGACAGCTGGACAGTCGCCCGTCACCCACCATTGCCCTTCACGGAGAGGCCCTGGGGATGGGCGTGAGGGGGATGCGGAAAGGCCTGAGGCGGGAGGGAAAGGACACGGAGAGAGGCAGGAGGGAGCCAAGGGAGGGGAGTGGGGTGGAAAGACAATGGACGTCCAGCAGAAGTGAGTGACCACGGGGGTCACCAGCCCTTCAGGAAGAGAAACTTTACTCATCTCTGAAATTGTGTATCCTGCAGTTCTTTTCCACCCCAGCACCTGTCACTGCACTTACAGTAGAATTGTCCTTTTGTTGGGATAATTTGTTTTTAATCTTTAGGAAATAGTATTTATTCTGCACATGATGTCATATACTTAGGTTTGCTGCATGACGATGGTGACGTCACACATGGAAACAGACGTTTATCTGTTTGAGTTTACTCTTCTGTAGGGTGTGGGGCAGGACCTGGCTTTACTCTGCTGCGTGTGTCTGTCTGCTTTTCCCAGCACCATTTCCCCACTTTCCCTGCTCCAGTGCCTGTTCTGGCTCCTCTGTCGTAGAGTCACTGTCCCTCCTGATGAGGGAGGATTCCTGGGCCCTCATTATATTCTAGGGTCTGTGTCTGCTTTTGTCCCCGTGCCATGCTGTTAACTATTAGAGCTTTACTATATAGTTTTAAGTCTGAAAGTGTGTTTCTCCTTTCTTACTCATTTTTGTCAAGACTGTTTTGGCTGTTTGTGGTCTTTTGTAGTTCCATATGCTTTTCTGTAATGTTTGTTTCATATATTTGCAAATGCCATTGAAATTTTTATTTGGATTGCATTGCATCTGTAAATTGCTTTGAGTCCGATGGATATTTTGTAATCCTGATTCGTCCTGTCCATGAGGAGGGCATATTTTTCCATTTTTTTGTGTTTCCTATTTATTTTTAAAAGGTCTTACAATTTTCTATGTATCGTCTCTTCCTGTTTTAGGGTTTCTCCTAGGTAATTTTGTGATTATATGTAAGATTGCCTTCTCAAATTCTTCTCTTCTGATTCCTATTTTGCATATAAGAAGGCAATTGATGTTCATGTGTTGATTTTGTACTTTTGAAGTATACTGAAGTGGCTTATTTAATTTAATTTGTTTTTTCAGTGGAGCCTTTAGAGTTCACAATGTATATTACCTTGATGTCCACAACAATTTTCATTGTGCTTACATTTTTAAATTCATAGAACCTTGAGACATTTAATGTTTATTACTTATTTTAATAATATTATACAAAGTTGGCAAACAATAGCCTCATAAATGTGTATAATGCTCTGATTCAGGTTCTTAAACACATATTAAATTCTCATTATATCCTGCCAGTGAACTATAACAGTATCAAGAATTGACATTAAGAAATTAATTTATCAGCAGAAAAATTAAAAATACCAATCACTTAAAAGAACAGTATCAAGTTGTCATCCCAGATTTCAAATATCCAGATGTTGCCATTTTCTAACCTTTCCTGGCAGCCTCCGTATTTACTTTGTGCCTGCATGGATCTCACCTGAGCAAGGTCAGCCTGAATAGCTTCCTTGCAAGGTGAACTGTTTGATAATGAGTGAAATGTCTGATATCCAGTTGGAACTACATTTTTATCATGAAATATTTTGGTGTGAAATTTTCAAATATTGGCCGTCACAGACAGGAAAGCAAAGGTGGATGCAGTCAGCAGAGAGGAGCTGAGGCCAGACAGCAAGTGATAATCATGGGGGCATTTCGCTTCCCAAATTGAAATCTCCTTCAATTCCTTGCATGTCTTTACAAGTATACTAAATGATAGTATCATTTCATTGCACATAAATCTGATGAGGTTTTTCATTTCAACGTGCTTGTGAAAAATGCAGACATTCTAGGTACGATTCCTCTTGATGACCTGCCCGGCCAGGGCATTGTCCTGCCATTCCCGCCCACTCTAGGGGATGAAATAAATGGGAAAACACTCCTGTAAAATGTGGTGTGAGGTCATGGATGGCATTCCTAACACTTTTCTGGAAATATTAGATACGAGGCAGGCTACTAGCTATCATTTTATTTTGACCATTATAACTTGTTAAGTTCTCTTACTGGATCTCAACATTTTTGAAATTTTTTTTGAAATTTTTTTGTAATTATACTGCACATGAACCTAACTTTCTTATTTCTGGTGTCCACCATGGGTGAATGTGATTATGGCAAATGAGGGCAGCACCCACACCAGAGCTTCCAGGTGGGTATCATGGTCCCGTCCCCTCATCCCCTCATCTCCCTGCACCTGACGCCCCACATCTGAGGACTCAGAGACCACGTTTCCCACAGAGTCGCCTCCTGGGTCACACCCACACGTCCCTCCTGCAGGATGAGCTCACCCACCCCCGGGTCCCTCCCCGGCCCCTTTGTCCCCCTCAGACTCATGCACATCTGTGTAGGGAGGAGGCCGCTCCAGGCCTGAGCCAGACAGTCTGTGCGTGTGGCTGTCCCTGCCAGTCCCAGAGACCCGGGTAACCAGGGTGCAGGTTTGTTCCTCACCCCAGGCCTGTGTGTGAGTGGGGACGTCTAGACATGGGGCAGCCCTGCCCGCTCTGCTCCTCATCCCATTCCACTTAAAGCAGGAATTTGGGGAGCATGTCGTCATATAAAATATTTGCAGCACATTGTTGGGAATAATGCCAAATAATTTAATGAAAACAAGGAAATAAATCAGGATACATGTTGGTCAAGAATTTTTTTTTTTTTTTATAGAGGCATGCTTTTTATTTATTTATTTATTTGTTTGTTTCATTTATACATGCACTGGGTACAGTCAGAAGCGCGGGAGGGTGAGAGAATTCACCAGAGCCAGAGCGGGGAGCAGAGCAGGCAGAAGGACCGAGGTACACTGCTGAGGGGAGCAGCGGGCGGCAGGAGAGGTCTGCGCGCCATGTGGGACCCTCCTCCGGTGGCCGGGGAGCAGCCGGGGATCGAACCGGCGCTGCAGAGGCTGCAGGCAGCTTCGCAACCCAGCGCTCAACCGCTGCGCCACTGGGGAGGCCCTGGTCAAGAATTTTGACATCTGTTTAGTAGGTCCAGAAATCTCCACACAGCTCTCCATAGTGGTTGGACCAGTTTGCACTCCCACCAACAGTGCAGAAGAGTTCCTTTTTCTCCACACCCTCGCCAACATTTGTTGTTGCTAGTTTTTTTAATATGTGCCATTCTCACTGGTGTAAGATGGTATCTCATGGTAGTTTTGATTTGCATTTCCCTGATTGCAAGTGATGTTGAACATTTTTTCACAGGATCCAGCAATTCCACTCCTAGGTATTTACCCAAAGAACACAGAAACATCAATTCCAAAGAACACCTGCACCCCTATGTTTATAGCAGCACTATTTACAATAGCTAAGCTTTGGAAACAGCCCAAATGCTCAAAAATAGATGACTGGATCAAGAAGATGTGGTACATATATACCATGGGATATTACTCAGCATTCAAAAAAGATAAACACATGCAATTTGCAGCAACATGGATGGCGCTGGAAGGGATCATGCTCAGTGAAATAAGCCAAAAAGAAAAAGAAAAATACCGGATGGTCTCACTCATAGCAGGAATCTAGAATACTTAAATAAGGGACCAGGAAAATGAATAACTATAAGAAAGTGAAAATCAAAATCAACAAAAACTATGAACCAGAGACACTTTTTGGGGGGTGGGGGGCGGGAGGGGAGGGATTGGGGTCAGAACGGGGGGATTGCAATTGTATGGGGAATATAAAAATAATATTTATTAATTTAAAAAATAAATAAATAAGTAAATAAATCATTAAAAAAAAAGAATTTTGACATCTGTTTAGTGTTTTGTATACAAATTTAAAATGATGAAATAATTTTTGACATATATCTCCTCCTGACCCTGTTTAAATACTGTGACCATGTTTTACAAAATCGCTAACAATCCCTGAGTGATGGAGTTTGCGAAATATCCCAAGTTCATGCCCATAAATAGTCACACGTCCCTGCCAGCCTCATGTTCGTGTCAAGGCCATGAAATGGTCAACATGTTGCTGTAAGAGTTACTGATTTTCTACCTGACTCCTCTCTGTCATACTATTTAGGACGAAAAGGCATAACGTTCTGAATTTAACAATACGAATTTTTAATTTCCTCTGGATTTTCTATTTTTTCATTTTTATGCATACAAGAGCTCGGGTACAGGCCAGATGTGTGGGGGTGAGAGGATTCACCAGAGACAGAGTGGGGAGCAGAACAGGCAGACAGACCGAAATACACTGCTGAGGGGAGCACTCGGGGGAGACAGGAGAGGTCTGCTGCACCTCCTCTGGACTTTCTTTTTTACAATCTAATCTCATTAATTGTTGTGATTTTGTTCAGTACTAAAACATACTCAGTGTCCTGAATGCTAAAATCCAGGTATGAAGCAAAAACCGTCACATATCCCATAAATCAAAATCTTCTAATGTGATCAATGTATTAAAAGTCAATATCTTTGATCATCTTAAAAATATATATATAGATTTTCTCTCATTGAGTTTCTCCCCAGGCTGATAACGGCACAGTGGGACATTGAGTGACTTATGCTCATTTAGAATTCATTAGTTTGTATTATTTTAAAAATGAATAGTTTACCTATGGCGCTTTCTCAAGTCGAAAATGAGGCTTGAATCTGAAAACTTCCAAGTGTGAGTGGATTCTCCCCTGCAAACGGCTGGGGGCAGATACCTGCAGTCTGCGGGAGGAAGTTCCCACTGCCGTGGCCTCTCTCTCCTGAGGTTGCGGCCATGGAGCAGACAGAGGGCGTCCCAGCCTCTCACTCCATGGTCGGGGCTCGAGGGGACGCCTCTGAGCACTCACTGGATGTTCCACCCTGTCCTGCTGCCACCTCATGGACAGAGCGGGGCCTCAGGTCTGGGCTATTTGAGCTCTGGAGCTGGTGTCCATGTGTTGGACACTGTCCAAGATCCATCCATCAAGTGACTTTACTCCAGAGGGACAAGCGCCCTTTTTCAGGTCACTGTCTTAATTGGCGTCTTCCTGTGGCACATCCCAGTGATCATTAGAGCCCTGAGTGTGTCAGAGGCGATTTCCTTAGTTTTTACACCTGTGAGGACAGGACCTGGTCCCCCCTCAGCCCCATCACCTCCCCTGACCTCCGCGGGGACCTGGGTGCTCCTGTCGTCAGAGCCAGGACGAACCCCGTCACAGGGAGCGGAAAGTCACCGCCACCTCCGTGTGCCCTCCTGGGACTGCCAGGTGGGAGAAGGCACTGGCGGGGGCGGGAGGGCAGAGTGGGGGACAGGGCAAGCAGGGCAACGAGCAGACACCCCGGACCGGGACGAGACTGAGCAGAAGCCGGACCCCAATGCGCAAGTTGTTGGCACCGCAAGAAGATCCCTGTCCTGATGCTCCTGCCGGCCCCTCTAGTACCTGAGAGTCTGACTTGCTGCTGACTTTGCCTGGATGTCACCTTCACGTGGACAATCCTGCCTGGGGCGTGGGGTGTACATGGCCGGGCTGGGGTCTCCTAGGAGGCTGAGGGTGTGGGCGGCAGGGAGGGGAGTGTGGGGTCTGGGTCCGCCTCGGGTGACCGAGTCTGGGCCAGCAGCCGGGGGCACCCGTGGGCAGCCGTGCAGAGGGAGGACAGGGCTCAGGGGCGCTGAGGCACGCAGGGTGCGAGCAACGGCCAGCAGGAATCACTCTCTGGCATGGGAGCCAATGGGACAGTGGTCAGAGCAGAGCTGGCCGCCCCAGGGTAGCTTCATGGACCGTGAGGCCAGGTGGGGAGGGACACGGAGTGACCAAAGTCCATTGCCTCCCCTGACGGGAGTGACCCCTTCACATGTGGTCCCGGCTGGGCCCGCGGGGCTGGGAGGACACACAGGACAAACCCCAGAACTTCTCCGATGCCTGTTCCCCTTTGACTGAAACGTGGGTATTTGTGCCCAAAGGGCTCTGCGAAGCGGACGCGGCCCTGAGGGCAGGCGGGGTGGGGTCAGGGGGTGTCCGCTCGGAGCCTGGGGATGGCAAGGCCTGGGGGAGGGACACAGGCTGCCCAGCGTGGACCGGCCGTGGCCACAGAGGGGAGGGCGCCTGGTGCTTCTCCCAATTCCGGAGATCCCTGCGGGCACATTTAGGGGGACAGACACTGCGGCCCCATGTCCGTCCCCCTTGGCCTCGAGGATGAACCATGCCCTGTGCCTGGGGGAATCTGGCCTGTGGGCACTGTGACCTCTGATGCTCTGGACCCCTGTGACCCCCGGGAGATGACACCCCCTTTGTCCTTCTCCTCGTGGGCGCCAGGGGCAGGTGGGGTTAGCACCCGGGAAGGGTGTCCTTTAGGGACTTAGGGAGAAGGTCGTGGGGCACTGGAGGAGCTGGGGTGCCTCTCGTGGGGATCGCGGGGATCCCGTGTCCTCACTAAAACTTTTCTAGCTGAAACTTCTCAGCCAGTGAAGAGAATGTCCATCCTTCCCGCTGTCCCAGCTGAGTGGCATCCAGCCCTGCCACCCAAGTGTGAGTCTCAGAAAGCAGACTCAGGTGCTCTGTCTCCCCCAGACCCAGTCAGACGCTGCAGGAAATGACGTGACAGGATTAACTCAGGACACTCAGATTCTACCCAATGATAAAATCAAAAGAAGCATCAGGAATGTAGGAGATTTTATGCAGCACAATCTGGCATCTGTGACTCAGTCACCGGCTCAGGAGCGGGGCTGTTTCAACCTCAGTAGTGAGTGTGAGACTCTGCGGCCTCCACCTGTGAGGAAAGTGTCTCTGGGGGTCTGAGGCCGTGTTGGGTTGGGGTGTCCTTCCTGTTGTTGCATTTGTCAGGTTTTGTGTACTTTGGACACTCGCCCTTGCCAGGTGTGTGATGTGCACACAGTTTCCCCAGGAGCAGGTGTCTTGTTTTGCAGTGACATCTTCTGAGGCACAGGAGCTTGCTAGTGTGGTGGGGCCACTTGTTTTTGCTGGTTTCTCTGTCCTTGGCCTTGTGTCCCCAAGTCCACCTGTGGGGGGCTGTCCAG
Organism: Talpa occidentalis; assembly: GCF_014898055.3. Taxonomy (NCBI): domain Eukaryota; kingdom Metazoa; phylum Chordata; class Mammalia; order Eulipotyphla; family Talpidae; genus Talpa; species Talpa occidentalis. The sequence continues at coordinate 54,526,320 of NW_023601322.1, forward strand.
TAGGGCTTCCCCTATGTTCTTTCTGGTGTTTTATGGTTTTGTGTCTTACCCAGATTTTAACCAATAAACCTGCTCTACATAAGTAATTCTAGGGGCAACACAGATCCAAGCCACAGTGAGTGGTCACCCATGAGCAGGGAGCAATCAGAGACTGGACACAACAGGAGGTGAGGGAGGGAGAGAAAGGGCCTCTCATCTCTTCCTCCTTCCATCCTTCCTTCAAGGATAGTTTCTTTTTCTTTTAAACAGAAGCATGAGGGCCTCCCCAGTGGCTCAGCGGTTGAGCGCTTGTCTGTGAAGCTGCCCGCAGCCTCTGCAGCGCCGGTTTGATCCCCAGCCGCCAGGCGAGGGTCCCACATGGCGCGCAGACCTCTCTTACTGCCCGCTGCTCCCCTCAGCAGTGTACTTCGTCACTCTGTCTGTTCTACTCTCCGCTCTGGTTCTGGTGAATTATCTCACCCTCCCACGCCTCTGATTGTACCCAGTGCTTGTATAAATAAATAAATCTTTTGAAAATAAATAAATAAAATAAATAAAATAAACAGAAGCATGAATGTCTCTTAGAGGAAGATGCCCCATTAGGAATTGTGAGGGGTGGGGGCCCCCACTCAGATGTCTGCCCCCCTCCAGGAAGGCAGAACCCTCAGTGGACACACACAGACTGAGTGAACCGATGCCCAGGACTGGGGTCCCTGCCCCATGTGCTCCCCAGGGGAGACGCCCTTTACCACTGTTTCATTTCACGTAAATACTGGTGATGTGAGAGTTCTAGAACATTCTTTCTACAGCATGTACATGTTTTTAGTCCTGAGCTGGATCCAGTTTATGAACATCACACAGGAAGGGGTTTGGCAAAGGATTGCAATATTTTTGGAAACTATAACTTATGGAATAATATCAGAATAAATTTCTGCCAAAGGATTAAAACCTAATGACAGGAGTCATTGCATTGTAATGATGACATATCAAAGTTAGAGGGAGAATCTGTATAAATGACGGAGTATAATTGTGCAATGTGATATCTCATTTAATGGGGAATGGACCCTTGATCAATCTCCCCACAGCTGACTTCAAGGCATTATTCCTTGGAGTGTATATGACAGAATTAAAGGTGGGGGCACCACTGTGTAGAACATAGAAATGACCAGGTCAGACATGGACAGGGTCCCTGAGGTCAGCTTCAGATAAGCAAAGAGTCCAGTGGAGAGAAATAGCACCACAACCAGCAAGTGGGGAAGCAGGTGGAGTAGGCCTTGGCCTTACCTTCTGTGGATGGGATCTTCCTGACAGCAGAGAAGATATGGACATAGGAAATGATGATGAAAATAAAACAACCCATATCCAATATCACACTAATGAGAATGGGGACAAGTTTGTTGATTAAATCTCCTGAGCAAGAAAAAGCCAATAACTGGGGGACGTCACAGAAGAACTGGTGGACCACATTGGACGCACAGTAGGACAAGGAGAAGTTTCCACCTGTGTGCATCACAGCATAGAGACCCCCACCCAGCCAGGACACAGCTGTCAGCTGCACGCACCTGTCCCTTCTCATGATGATGTCATAGTGCAGAGGGTGGCAGATGGCAGCATAGTGGTCAAGGCTCATGACCGTGAGCAGGGTCATCTCTGCACCTGCTGAAATAACCATCAGGAATACCTAGACGACACAGCCTGGGAAGGAGATGGAGCTACTGTTCCTCAGAGAGTTGGCAATGGACTAATGGACTTGGGGACCGTGGCTGAGATGAGGCAGAGGTCCGAGATGGACAGACTCCTCAGGAAGAAGTACATGGGGGTGTGGAGGTGCCTGTCCAGGGTGGTGATGAGGACGATGAGCCCATTCCCCAGCAGGGCTTACAGGTAGACCAGGGAGAAGAGCAGCGAGTGCAAGAAGCCCATGGTCCCCTGGGTGGGGAACCCCAAGAGGACGAATTCTGCAATGGCCTTAAGATTGGTCACCCCTTGAGTCATCATCTGCATAAAAATATCGAGTAGAATACAACATGAGTGAAATCTTCCAGTCTGAGTCTAGATGACACCTGCAAGGACAGTCACAGGCATGTCCTAGCAGTCATTCTCAGGGTGTGGAGTGGAGAGGCTCATTGTGGGATTCTGCTCTAGTTGATCTCATAGCCTGACTGACAGTCCCTCCCCACTGCCCCAATCTTGCTCTCCCACCTCCTGCCCAGGCCCCAGCATCTCCGCCCAGCACACCTCCCAGAGGTTGTCCAGGGCACAGTCCCAGAGGACACGTGACCATGCCGAGCCCCTCCCCACCCTAGAGAGCCTGTCCCTGCTCCTCCAGCACAGCCCTGGTCTGGGGAGGCCCCACAGTGACAGCTGTGTAGGGAGATGGGGTGTGTGGGTCCCTGTTTTCCTGCTCCCCAGGACCCGACACTGTCCTGGAACTGAATGATCTGGGCTCAGCGTCCCTGTGCGGCGTGTCCTGATGCCTCCTCTGTCAGATTCCTGCCCCTGTGGCCTCACTGCTGACTCCTGGTCCGTCCCCTCGTCTCCTCATCTCCCTGCCCCTGACTCCCCACATTTGAGGACTCAGAGACCACGTTTCCCACAGAGTCTCCTCTTGGGTCACACCCACACGTCCCTCCTGCAGGATGGGCTCGCCCACCCCCGGGTCCCTCCCGGCCCCACTGTCCCCCTCAGTCTATGCACATCTGTGCAGGGAGGAGGCCACTCCGGGCTGAGCCGGACGGTCTGTGTGTGTGGCTGTCCCTGCCGGTCCCAGGGCCCTGGGTCCCCCGGGTGCAGGTTTGCTCCTCACCCCAGACCCGTGCGTGAGTGGGGATGTCTGGACACGGGGCAGCCCTGCCCTCTCTCCTCCCCTCAATCTCATCCTCCCCCACCCTCCCATGGGAAATAGAATGGGAGGCCCTGGTGAAGCAGGATTTTTAGGAGAATGTGGTGATATATAATTATTGTATGAGACTAGAGGAACAATTTTTGCTATTTTAATGGAAACAAGAAAATAAATTCAGAACCTGCTGTTTTGTGCCCTTTGCCAAAACCTTTTCAGTGACTTAAAATAATATTTATATTGATAATATTATATTTTATATAGCTGTGTTGCTGTGTGGAGTCAGGTAAAATGTTCACATCCATGATAGACTGATTTCTCCATGTGGCTATCACTTCAGTGTGAAGGACAAAAGGATCAATATTTATCGCCTCAAAAGTTTATGAATTTCTATGTGACTCACGATTGTGTTATGTTCTGGGGATGAACATGTGAAGCTTTCCCTTTTAAACTACTAGTGTGAATTTTAACTTCTTCTTAAGATTTTTCCTCACTGTTCCTAAATAGCTCTCGTACATGTGATATTCAACATGTAATGC
>NW_023601322.1:54529776-54555611 GCF_014898055.3 Talpa occidentalis
TTTTCTAACCTTTCCTGGCAGCCTCTGTATTTACTTTGTGCTGCATGGATCTCACCTGAGCAAGGTCCAGCCTGAATAGCTTCCTTGCAAGGTGAACTGTTTGATAATGAGTGAAATGTCTGATATCCAGTTGAGAACTACATTTTTATCATGAAATATTTTGGTGTGAAATTTTCAAATATTGGCCGTCACAGATAGGAAAGCAAAGGTGGATGCAGTCAGCAGAGAGGAGCTGAGGCCAGACAGCAAGTGATAATCATGGGGGCATTTCGCTTCCCAAATTGAAATCTCCTTCAATTCCTTGCATGTCTTTACAAGTATACTAAATGATAGTATCATTTCATTGCACATAAATTTGATGAGGTTTTTCATTTCAACGTGCTTTGTGAAAAATGCAGACATTCTAGTACGATTCCTCTTGATGACCTGCCCCGGCCAGGGCATTGTCCTGCCATTCCCGCCCACTCTAGGGGATGAAATAAATGGAAAAACACTCCTGTAAATGTGGTGTGAGGTCATGGATGGCATTCCTAACACTTTTCTGGAAATATTAGATACGAGGCAGGCTACTAGCTATCATTTTATTTTGACCATTATAACTTGCTAAGTTCTCTTACTGGATCTCAACATTTTTGAAATTTTTTTTGAAATTTTTTTGTAAATTATACTGCACATGAACCTAACTTTCTTATTTCTGGTGTCCACCGTGGGTGAATGTGATTATGGCAAATGAGGGCAGCACCCACACCAGAGCTTCCAGGTGGGTATCATGGTCCCGTCCCCTCATCCCCTCATCTCCCTGCACCTGACGCCCCACATCTGAGGACTCAGAGACCACGTTTCCCACAGAGTCGCCTCCTGGGTCACACCCACAACGTCCCTCCTGCAGGATGAGCTCACCCACCCCCGGGGTCCCTCCCCGGCCCCTTTGTCCCCTCAGACTCATGCACATCTGTGTAGGGAGGAGGCCGCTCCAGGCCTGAGCCAGACAGTCTGTGTGTGTGGCTGTCCCTGCCAGTCCCAGAGACCCGGGTAACCAGGGTGCAGGTTTGTTCCTCACCCCAGGCCTGTGTGTGAGTGGGGACGTCTAGACATGGGGCAGCCCTGCCCGCTCTGCTCCTCATCCCATTCCACTTAAAGCAGGAATTTGGGGAGCATGTCGTCATATAAAATATTGCAGCATATTGTTGGGAATAATGCCAAATAATTTAATGAAAACAAGGAAATAAATCAGGATACGTGTTTGGTCAAGAATTTTGACATCTGTTTAGTAGGTCCAGAAATCTCCACACAGCTCTCCATAGTGGTGGACCAGTTTGCACTCCACCAAAGTGGCAGAAGAGTTCCTTTTCTCCACACCCTCGCCAACATTTGTTGTTGCTAGTTTTTTTTAATATGTGCCATTCTCACTGGTGTAAGATGGTATCTCATGGTAGTTTTGATTTGCATTTCCCTGATTGCAAGTGATGTTGAACATTTTTTCACAGGATCCAGCAATTCCACTCCTAGGTATTTACCCAAAGAACACAGAAACATCAATTCCAAAGAACACCTGCACCCCTATGTTTATAGCAGCACTATTACAATAGCTAAGCTTTGGAAACAGCCCAAATGCTCAAAAATAGATGACTGGATCAAGAAGATGTGGTACATATATACCATGGGATATTACTCAGCATTCAAAAAAGATAAACACATGCAATTTGCAGCAACATGGATGGCGCTGGAAGGGATCATGCTCAGTGAAATAAGCCAAAAAGAAAAAGAAAAATACCGGATGGTCTCACTCATAGCAGGAATCTAGAATACTTAAATAAGGGACCAGGAAAATGAATAACTATAAGAAAGTGAAAATCAAAATCAACAAAAACTATGAACCAGAGACACTTTTTGGGGGGTGGGGGGCGGGAGGGGAGGGATTGGGGTCAGAACGGGGGGATTGCAATTGTATGGGGAATATAAAAATAAATATTTATTAATTTAAAAATAAATAAATAAATAAATAAATCATTAAAAAAAAAGAATTTTGACATCTGTTTAGTGTTTTGTATACAAATTTAAAATGATGAAATAATTTTGACATATATCTCCTCCTGACCCTGTTTAAATACTGTGACCATGTTTTACAAAATCGCTAACAATCCCTGAGTGATGGAGTTTGCGAAATATCCCAAGTTCATGCCCATAAATAGTCACACGTCCCTGCCAGCCTCATGTTCGTGTCAAGGCCATGAAGTGGTCAACATGTTGCTGTAAGAGTTACTGATTTTCTACCTGACTCCTCTCTGTCATACTATTTAGGACGAAAAGGCATAACGTTCTGAATTTAACAATACGAATTTTAATTTCCTCTGGATTTTCTATTTTTTCATTTTTATGCATACAAGAGCTCGGGTACAGGCCAGATGTGTGGGGGTGAGAGGATTCACCAGAGACAGAGTGGGGAGCAGAACAGGCAGACAGACCGAAATACACTGCTGAGGGGAGCACTCGGGGGAGACAGGAGAGGTCTGCTGCACCTCCTCTGGACTTTCTTTTTTACAATCTAATCTCATTAATTGTTGTGATTTTGTTCAGTACTAAAACATACTCAGTGTCCTGAATGCTAAAATCCAGGTATGAAGCAAAAACCGTCACATATCCCATAAATCAAAATCTTCTAATGTGATCAATGTATTAAAAGTCAATATCTTTGATCATCTTAAAAATATATATATAGATTTTCTCTCATTGAGTTTCTCCCCAGGCTGATACGGCACAGTGGGACATTGAGTGACTTATGCTCATTTAGAATTCATTAGTTTGTATTATTTTAAAAATGAATAGTTTACCTATGGCGCTTTCTCAAGTCGAAAATGAGGCTTGAATCTGAAAACTTCCAAGTGTGAGTGGATTCTCCCCTGCAAACGGCTGGGGGCAGATACCTGCAGTCTGCGGGAGGAAGTTCCCACTGCCGTGGCCTCTCTCTCCTGAGGTTGCGGCCATGGAGCAGACAGAGGGCGTCCCAGCCTCTCACTCCATGGTCGGGGCTCGAGGGGACGCCTCTGAGCACTCACTGGATGTTCCACCCTGTCCTGCTGCCACCTCATGGACAGAGCGGGGCCTCAGGTCTGGGCTATTTGAGCTCTGGAGCTGGTGTCCATGTGTTGGACACTGTCCAAGATCCATCCATCAAGTGACTTTACTCCAGAGGGACAAGCGCCCTTTTTCAGGTCACTGTCTTAATTGGCGTCTTCCTGTGGCACATCCCAGTGATCATTAGAGCCCTGAGTGTGTCAGAGGCGATTTCCTTAGTTTTTACACCTGTGAGGACAGGACCTGGTCCCCCCTCAGCCCCATCACCTCCCTGACCTCCGTGGGGACCTGGGTGCTCCTGTCGTCAGAGCCAGGACGAACCCCGTCACAGGGAGCGGAAAGTCACCGCCACCTCCGTGTGCCCTCCTGGGACTGCCAGGTGGGAGAAGGCACTGGCGGGGGCGGGAGGGCAGAGTGGGGGACAGGGCAAGCAGGGCAACGAGCAGACACCCCGGACCGGGACGAGACTGAGCAGAAGCCGGACCCCAATGCGCAAGTTGTTGGCACCGCAAGAAGATCCCTGTCCTGATGCTCCTGCCGGCCCCTCTAGTACCTGAGAGTCTGACTTGCTGCTGACTTTGCCTGGATGTCACCTTCACGTGGACAATCCTGCCTGGGGCGTGGGGTGTACATGGCCGGGCTGGGGTCTCCTAGGAGGCTGAGGGTGTGGGCGGCAGGGAGGGGAGTGTGGGGTGTGGGTCCGCCTCGGGTGACCGAGTCTGGGCCAGCAGCCGGGGGCACCCGTGGCAGCCGTGCAGAGGGAGGACAGGGCTCAGGGGCGCTGAGGCACGCAGGGTGCGAGCAACGGCCAGCAGGAATCACTCTCTGGCATGGGAGCCAATGGGACAGTGGTCAGAGCAGAGCTGGCCGCCCCAGGGTAGCTTCATGGACCGTGAGGCCAGGTGGGGAGGGACACGGAGTGACCAAAGTCCGTTGCCTCCCCTGACGGGAGTGACCCCTTCACGTGTGGTCCCGGCTGGGCCCGCGGGGCTGGGAGGACACACAGGACAAACCCCAGAACTTCTCCGATGCCTGTTCCCCTTTGACTGAAACGTGGGTATTTGTGCCCAAAGGGCTCTGCGAAGCGGACGCGGCCCTGAGGGCAGGCGGGGTGGGGTCAGGGGGTGTCCGCTCGGAGCCTGGGGATGGCAAGGCCTGGGGGAGGGACACAGGCTGCCCAGCGTGGACGGGCCGTGGCCACAGAGGGGAGGGCGCCTGGTGCTTCTCCCAATTCCGGAGATCCCTGCGGGCACATTTAGGGGGACAGACACTGCGGCCCCATGTCCGTCCCCCTTGGCCTCGAGGATGAACCATGCCCTGTGCCTGGGGGAATCTGGCCTGTGGGCACTGTGACCTCTGATGCTCTGGACCCCTGTGACCCCCGGGAGATGACACCCCTTTGTCCTTCTCCTCGTGGGCGCCAGGGGCAGGTGGGGTTAGCACCCGGGAAGGGTGTCCTTTAGGGACTTAGGGAGAAGGTCGTGGGGCACTGGAGGAGCTGGGGTGCCTCTCGTGGGGATCGCGGGGATCCTGTGACCTCACTAAAACTTTTCTAGCTGAAACTTCTCAGCCAGTGAAGAGAATGTCCATCCTTCCCGCTGTCCCAGCTGAGTGGCATCCAGCCCTGCCACCCACGTGTGAGTCTCAGAAAGCAGACTCAGGTGCTCTGTCTCCCCCAGACCCAGTCAGACGCCGCAGGAAATGACGTGACAGGATTAACTCAGGACACTCAGATTCTACCCAATGATAAAATCAAAAGAAGCATCAGGAATGTAGGAGATTTTATGCAGCACAATCTGGCATCTGTGACTCAGTCACCGGCTCAGGAGCGGGGCTGTTTCAACCTCAGTAGTGAGTGTGAGACTCTGCGGCCTCCACCTGTGAGGAAAGTGTCTCTGGGGGTCTGAGGCCGTGTTGGGTTGGGGTGTCCTTCCTGTTGTTGCATTTGTCAGGTTTTGTGTACTTTGGACACTCGCCCTTGCCAGGTGTGTGATGTGCACACAGTTTCCCCAGGAGCAGGTGTCTTGTTTTGCAGTGACATCTTCTGAGGCACAGGAGCTTGCTAGTGTGGTGGGGCCACTTGTTTTTGCTGGTTTCTCTGTCCTTGGCCTTGTGTCCCCAAGTCCACCTGTGGGGGGCTGTCCAGTAGGGCTTCCCCTGTGTTCTTTCTGGTGTTTTATGGTTTTGTGTCTTACCCAGATTTTAACCAATAAACCTGCTCTACATAAGTAATTCTAGGGGCAACACAGATCCAAGCCACAGTGAGGGTCACCCATGAGCAGGGAGCAATCAGAGACTGGACACAACAGGAGGTGAGGGAGGGAGAGAAAGGGCCTCTCATCTCTTCCTCCTTCCATCCTTCCTTCAAGGATAGTTTCTTTTTCTTTTAAACAGAAGCATGAGGGCCTCCCCAGTGGCTCAGCGGTTGAGCGCTTGTCTGTGAAGCTGCCCGCAGCCTCTGCAGCGCCGGTTTGATCCCCAGCCGCCAGGCGAGGGTCCCACATGGCGCACAGACCTCTCTTACTGCCCGCTGCTCCCCTCAGCAGTGTACTTCGTCACTCTGTCTGTTCTACTCTCCGCTCTGGTTCTGGTGAATTATCTCACCCTCCCACGCCTCTGATTGTACCCAGTGCTTGTATAAATAAATAAATCTTTTGAAAATAAATAAATAAAATAAATAAAATAAACAGAAGCATGAATGTCTCTTAGAGGAAGATGCCCCATTAGGAATTGTGAGGGGTGGGGGCCCCCACTCAGATGTCTGCCCCCCTCCACGAAGGCAGAACCCTCAGTGGACACACACAGACTGAGTGAACCGATGCCCAGGACTGGGGTCCCTGCCCCATGTGCTCCCCAGGGGAGACGCCCTTTACCACTGTTTCATTTCACGTAAATGCTGGTGATGTGTGAGTTCTAGAACATTCTTTCTACAGCATGTACATGTTTTTAGTCCTGAGCTGGATCCAGTTTATGAACATCACACAGGAAGGGGTTTGGCAAAGGATTGCAATATTTTTGGAAACTATAACTTATGGAATAATATCAGAATAAATTTCTGCCAAAGGATTAAAAACCTAATGACAGGAGTCATTGCATTGTAATGATGACATATCAAAGTTAGAGGGAGAATCTGTATAAATGACGGAGTATAATTGTACAATGTGATATCTCATTTAATGGGGAATGGACCCTTGATCAATCTCCCCACAGCTGACTTCAAGGCATTATTCCTTGGAGTGTATATGACAGAATTAAAGGTGGGGGCACCACTGTGTAGAACATAGAAATGACCAGGTCAGACATGGACAGGGTCCCTGAGGTCAGCTTCAGATAAGCAAAGAGTCCAGTGGAGAGAAATAGCACCACAACCAGCAGGTGGGGAAGCAGGTGGAGTAGGCCTTGGCCTTACCTTCTGTGGATGGGATCTTCCTGACAGCAGAGAAGATATGGACATAGGAAATGATGATGAAAATAAAACAACCCATATCCAATATCACACTAATGAGAATGGGGACAAGTTTGTTGATTAAATCTCCTGAGCAAGAAAAAGCCAATAACTGGGGGACGTCACAGAAGAACTGGTGGACCACATTGGACGCACAGTAGGACAAGGAGAAGTTTCCACCTGTGTGCATCACAGCATAGAGACCCCCACCCAGCCAGGACACAGCTGTCAGCTGCACGCACCTGTCCCTTCTCATGATGATGTCATAGTGCAGAGGGTGGCAGATGGCAGCATAGTGGTCAAGGCTCATGACCGTGAGCAGGGTCATCTCTGCACCTGCTGAAATAACCATCAGGAATACCTAGACGACACAGCCTGGGAAGGAGATGGAGCTACTGTTCCTCAGAGAGTTGGCAATGGACTAATGGACTTGGGGACCGTGGCTGAGATGAGGCAGAGGTCCGAGATGGACAGACTCCTCAGGAAGAAGTACATGGGGGTGTGGAGGTGCCTGTCCAGGGTGGTGATGAGGACGATGAGCCCATTCCCCAGCAGGGCTTACAGGTAGACCAGGGAGAAGAGCAGCGAGTGCAAGAAGCCCATGGTCCCCTGGGTGGGGAACCCCAAGAGGACGAATTCTGCAATGGCCTTAAGATTGGTCACCCCTTGAGTCATCAACTGCATAAAAATATCGAGTAGAATACAACATGAGTGAAATCTTCCAGTCTGAGTCTAGATGACACCTGCAAGGACAGTCACAGGCATGTCCTAGCAGTCATTCTCAGGGTGTGGAGTGGAGAGGCTCATTGTGGGATTCTGCTCTAGTTGATCTCATAGCCTGACTGACAGTCCCTCCCCACTGCCCCAATCTTGCTCTCCCACCTCCTGCCCAGGCCCCAGCATCTCCGCCCAGCACACCTCCCAGAGGTTGTCCAGGGCACAGTCCCAGAGGACACGTGACCATGCCGAGCCCCTCCCCACCCTAGAGAGCCTGTCCCTGCTCCTCCAGCACAGCCCTGGTCTGGGGAGGCCCCACAGTGACAGCTGTGTAGGGAGATGGGTGTGTGGGTCCCTGTTTTCCCGCTCCCCAGGACCCGACACTGTCCTGGAACTGAATGATCTGGGCTCAGCGTCCCTGTGCGGCGTGTCCTGACGCCTCCTCTGTCAGATTCCTGCCCCTGTGGCCTCACTGCTGACTCCTGGTCCGTCCCCTCGTCTCCTCATCTCCCTGCCCCTGACTCCCCACATTTGAGGACTCAGAGACCACGTTTCCCACAGAGTCTCCTCTTGGGTCACACCCACACGTCCCTCCTGCAGGATGGGCTTGCCCACCCCGGGTCCCTCCCGGCCCCACTGTCCCCCTCAGTCTATGCACATCTGTGCAGGGAGGAGGCCACTCCAGGTTGAGCCGGCTGGTCTGTGTGTGTGGCTGTCCCTGCCGGTCCCAGGGCCCTGGGTCCCCCGGGTGCAGGTTTGCTCCTCACCCCAGACCCGTGCGTGAGTGGGGATGTCTGGACACGGGGCAGCCCTGCCTCTCTCCTCCCCTCAATCTCATCCTCCCCCACCCTCCCATGGGAAATAGAATGGGAGGCCCTGGTGAAGCAGGATTTTTAGGAGAATGTGGTGATATATAATTATTGTATGAGACTAGAGGAACAATTTTTGCTATTTTAATGGAAACAAGAAAATAAATTCAGAACCTGCTGTTTTGTGCCCTTTGCCAAAACCTTTCAGTGACTTAAAATAATATTTATATTGATAATATTATATTTTATATAGCTGTGTTGCTGTGTGGAGTCAGGTAAAATGTTCACATCCATGATAGACTGATTTCTCCATGTGGCTATCACTTCGGTGTGAAGGACAAAAGGATCAATATTTATCGCCTCAAAAGTTTATGAATTTCTATGTGACTCACGATTGTGTTATGTTCTGGGGATGAACATGTGAAGCTTTCCCTTTTAAACTACTACTGTGAATTTTAACTTCTTCTTAAGATTTTTCATCACTGTTCCTAAATAGCTCTTGTACGTGTGATATTCAACATGTAATGCACTTTCATCTCAATGTTCTCAATGCCGAAATATCATGGCTATGAACAATAATTGTCAGATAGACCATAATTAAAATATTATATGACCACAAATACATTAAAAGCCTAAGCTGCAGAACTCCTTTAGTTGAAGAAAAGTAAAAAAAAAAATATTTCCCTCTTTGAAATTCATCCCAGAAAATACGGCACTGTGAAATTGAACTGTGCAGTTTTAGATATTAGCTTTCATTTATAAGATGAATATTTTAACTACTGAGCCTCTGAAATGCAAAATGCATTGTGAAATGATACTGGGTTGTAAAACATGTTACCTCAAAAGAGAAAAAATAAAATTCCCTTTTGTAGGACAAAAAAATAAGGTCAGTTGTTCATATTGAAATGTTAACACTTTGAAATGCAGTTCAATGGGATATATATTTATACTGAATGTAAAACATTTAATTATAAGGGGAACTTCTCCACCTTATTTGACAGATGCGTCCAGTCTGCCGTGACATGCCTGCGGGCCCAGAAGTGGCTTCCCACAAAACTCGCCCTCACAGAGATGGGAGGAAACGCAAACCTCTCTCGATGGCCCGGTCACCCGCTGCCCTCTGCGGTGCTGGCCTCTGACGTCCGGAGTCCAGGCCTCCGGCTCACTGACTCCACAGATGGGCCACAGGTCTTGCTCTCTCCGTCCCCTGCCGCCCCCCCAGGCCCTGACACCGTCCCCAGCTCCCCTTCCTCAGGGACCTCACCTGAGGGGCCCGGGTGTTCCTTGTCCCCGTGTACTTCTCGGCGGTGTCCCCGATAATGAGCCTCCTGAGTCAGTGGTGCTATCAGGGGGTGCAAGGGGACTCTGTGAGCAGGACCTGGTTCCCCCTCATCCCCATCAGCCTTCTCTGATCGCCGCAGGGATCTGGGAATATTATTCAGCAATCAAAAAAAGATAAACTCATGCCATTTGCAGCAATGTGGATGGAGCTAGAAGGAATTATGATCAGTGAAATAAGACAGAAGGAAAAACAAAAATATAGGATGGTTTTACTTATAACAGGAATATAGGGGAGCCTAATAAGACATCAGTGTAAAAAAAATAATAGCAATACAAAAGACAACAAAACAAAAACAGACAATTATAAATCAGAGACATATTGCAGGAGATGAGGAGGAAGAGGCATCAGAGGGAAGGAGGGAGGTGCACAGGGGACTGTGGTGATGGTGCACAGGTGCCTTGAGGAAGGAAATTCTGTGGAGACTCAAACTGAAGGGATGGGGGGAAGCAATCAACTGGACACTTATCCATCTCCCATGGGTCCTTGGCAGCAGACACTTTGCTAGGTGACAAGGTGGGATGTGGCATCTGAGGGAGCAGTTGGCTCTGAAAGGTCTGGAGGCTGGAGGGGTGGCCTTTGAGACTGATTTGTAGAGGTGGGCAGTGTTCATCCACGTGGAGAGCGGGTGACATGGGAGTAACAGGCAGAGGGTGAGTGCAGGAGATGATGAGGATTCGGAGCCCAGAGAGCGCTTGGCAAGAAGGTAAGGTGCCTGGGTTGCCCCGGCTGGAAGATGACCTCGTCCCGATGTGGGAGGGGACACCGAGCTCTGGGTCTCCAACTGCATTGGGTGGCATCTCATTGTTTCTTCTGTCTGTCCAGTCCCATCAGAACATGGAGGTGACCGGCTCGCTGCAAATTGAGCAGCACACCAACAGCGAGCTGGCACGAAACTCGGCCAGCTGCAGGAGAAGCTGACAGAGCTAAAGGAGCTGGTAAGTCCTGTGCCAGCTGGGAAGGGCTCGGAGGCCTCTGGGAGGGAGTTCCTTAGGCCAGGACAGAGGTAGCTCCAACTCAGGGGTGGGGGGCACCAGTGACCCTGCAGTCCTGCCAGATCCGTGACCACCTGTGCCCTAGGCTCTGACATGAAGTGGTGGGTTCCCCGGGACTGCAGGTCACCTGCCCCGCTGGAGGTTGAGTCACTAGGGGAGAGACGTGGAGACATCCTGGTTCCAGACTTGGCTCCGGGGTTGCGCTTCACTGAACAAGGCTGAGCCTCAGCATCCTTCACTTCAGAGAGCACTAGAAAGCAGTTCTGCTGCAGTTGAAGGAAGGGGCCTGGGCAGGTGGTATAGTCCCACAGTGCCTGTCCCCCTCCATTTGTGGGTGCAGATCTGGGAGGTGCCTCGGTGGTCTCCACTCTGTTGGTCCACCACAAGTCCGTTGAGGCAGTTGCTCCTCAGAACTGCCCTTTTCTGCAAGCTTCCTGGGTTATGGGCAGGACCAATCAGGTGGAAGCTATGAGCTGATTGGTGCTAAGTGGTCCAGTCAGCCAAGGATGAAAATGGTCCAGGGCCTCCCTGGTGGTCTAGGGGTTAAGTCTTGGCACCCATCATCACTACTGCCTGAGTTTGATCCCTTTGTGGGATGTGACCCACAGGGCACAGCAGACCTCTCCTGCCTTGCCGGCTGCTCCCCTCAGCAGTGTGTTTCAGTCAATCTGCCTGTTCTGCTCACTCTACACCTCTGGCCAATACCCCAGTTCTTCTGCACAAAAAAAGAAAAATGGTCCAACCAGACATGATGTTGGGACACCCTGAAGAGTGATATAAGCCATGGTTAGAGGGAGCTGAGGGGCTCTGTTCCAACCTCCAAAGAAAGAAGGGGAAGACTCTGTTCCTGGCCTCTGAAGAAAGGAGGGCCAAAAGCTAAAAGAAGAAAAGCAGCATCCAGTAGCCAACCTCTGCAGGAGGAAGAGAGGATGAAGACCTCTGTCAGAGACTGGGCCTCCAGTCCTGTGTCTGACATCACCTGAAAGGAGCACCAAAGGCTCCGGGCCTCATGTCTGAAAGAGCTATTTGTTGTTGGTGTTGTCCAGCAACTCACAAAGAACTTTTTAACACTTTGTGTCTCTGACATCAGCTGGGATCCCAACTGAAAAGGGTAGTCACAGGGCATGAATGGGATGCCAGGATAGGCCACAGTGGCACCCACCTGCCCAGGCTCTAAGACAAGAGAGCTGCCAAAAAGACCCAAAGTCAAAACCAAAGCCTGGAGCAATACAGACCCCATACGATAGGGGCCTACAGGTTAGAGCCAATGGAAGGATAGTGCCGGGTAGGGGACTCATCACTGTGGTTCTCAACCGTGTGCACAATTGCAAGAGACTTCAGCCTCTGTAAACAACCACCTTGGGGTTTATTTTACAAATGCGAAATAGAGCTTACTGTAGCCACAAGTAGTGTCTACCTCAGCCAGGTACTGTCCACCAGAAGTACAAGTAGGGTTCCAATCCCCTGTCACCAGGAGTGCTGAGCAGCACTGGTCAGTAGTGATGGTCACTACTGGTCTCCCCGAGGTAGCGTCTAGCAGAGGCAGCTGGGTTCCAGTGACAATTTGGAGGCCAACTGCCACCTGCCCTCACCCCCCGCATCTTCCCTGCAGGTGGAGGAGAAATATCAAGAGGCTCAGGAACTGCAGCAGCAGCGGGACCAGTACTTTAGTCACCTTCAGCAGTACATGGCCGCCTACCAGCAGCTCATGGCAGCCTACCAGCAGCTGGCCAATGAGAAGGATGTCCTGCAGAAGCAGGTGCTGCTTAACACCCAGCTTGTCAACTAGATGCAGCATGAAGAAGAGCAGGGCAAGATGGAGGTCGAGTTGGCCCGCCAAGAGCTGCTGGAAACACAGGTGGGGCAGTTGGAGTGCCAGACACCCTATGGCCACCCGAGCAGGAAGACCTGTGAGCAGCATCCCTTCTCACTCTTTCCTGCCGGCCCCACTGAACCTCCTGGCTCGGACTGGAGAAAGTTTTCCTGCCAGCCCCACTGAACCTCCTGGCTCGGACTGGAGAAAGTGAGTGGGACTTCAGCAGAGGAGGGGTTTGCAAGAGAGGAAGCCACCCTTAGGACAACTTGGATCCTTCTCCGTTGGGGACTTGCTGGCGCAGGGTTGCACAGAGAGGAGGGAGCAGAGCTTGCTGGCTTTCAGGGATGCTTCAGAACCCAGGTGTTCTTTGAGCCCCTCTGGCTGCCCCCCAACAGTAAATGGACTGAACAGTGAGGAGGAGGAAGAGGAGAACAAGGGTCCCCTGCCAAAGCTAAGCATCCCTGACGACCTAGACAGCCGCGAGGCCACGGTGAGCTCGGCCCCAGAGCCCCCCTGCCCAAACTTTCCCCCCCATCCTTCTCTTTGGTTTCATTCCCTTTGATTAAGCTTCCCCCCACCTCTGCTGGGGACCAGTGGGCAGACACCAACACCATCCTCGAATCTCAGGTGTGCCCACAGAGGCCCTGAGAGGTGTGCCTCCCAGCCCCCTGCCCGACCCTCAGGGACACCCTGCTCCTCTGGCCCACAGATGGCATTTTGTAACTTGGCCTTGGCCAGTGCTGAGGAAGAGCGGCGCGGCTACGCGGGCAGCTCAAGGAGCAAAAGCTGCTCTGCCAGTTCCTGGCTCAGCAGACACCCCCATGGGACCAGGAGCCCAAGAAGATGGAGGCCCCAGCCCCCGCCACCCTGGGGGGAGAGTGTGCCTGGGGAGACCCACCAGGCCCTTCAGGGAGCCATGGAGAAACTGTAGGTGAGTGTGTGTAAGGCAGGAAGGAATGGCCACAGGGCAGGTTTTCTGATCCAGCAGACCAGGTACAGGAGAAGTGAGTCCTGGAAGCCTCAGCGACTTTTGCAGGCTTTTATTGGGATTTACCAGGTACATGGCAGGCAGGGGTGCTGGGGGGTCAGGAGGCAGACAGGCCTCCCAGCCCCCAGCAAGTCTTCACTCTTTCTGGGCTCTCCGGTGTTCTCTGGTGGTCTCTGCTGCTCTGCTGTCTCGGTTCTGCTTCTGCTTCTCTGCTGCTGCTGGCATCCCCGTGACGCCGCCCTTAAAAGCCCAGTCTTGGGGGCCTCCCCTGGTGGCGCAGCGGTTGAGCGCTGGCCTGCAAAGCTGCCCGCAGCCTCTGCAGTGCTGGTTCGTTCCCCGGCCACTGGCGAGGGTCCCACAAAAAACAAACAAACAAACAAACAAAAAAGCCCAGTCTTGGGCCTCCCCGGTGGCACAGCGGTTGAGCACTGGGTTGCGAAGCTGCCCGCAGCCTCCACAGCGCCGGTTCGATCCCCAGCTGCTCCCCGGCCACCGGAGGAGGGTCCCGCATGGTGCACAGACCTCTCCTGCCGCCCACTGCTCCCCTCAGCAGTGTACTTCAGTCCTTCTGCTGCTCTGCTCCCCGCTCTGGCTCTGGTGAATTCTCTCACCCTCCCACGCTTCTGACTGTACCCAGTGTTTGTATGAATAAATAAATAAATCTTTAAAAGAGAGAGAGACTGACTTCACAAAGTTCATTTAAAAAAATAAATAAATAAAAGCCCAGTCTTAGCCCAGGTGAATCCCATCTACCTAGACCCACACCCTACTCCAGGTGTCCGCATCAGGCATGCCTTCGGGACCACAGGGTTCCGTCATCCATCCTTTTTTTTTTTTTTAAATACTAAATTTTATTTTTATATTCCCCATACAATTGCAGCCCCCCCCCATTCTGACCCCAATCCCACCCCTCCCGGCCCACACCCCCTAAAATTGTCTCTGGTTCATAGTTTTTTGTTGATTTTGATTTTCACTTTCTTATAGTTATTCATTTTCCTGGTCCCTTATTTAAGTTTTCTAGATTCCTGCTATGAGTGAGACCATCCGGTATTTTTCTTTTTCTTTTTGGCTTATTTCACTGAGCATGATCCCTTCCAGCGCCATCCATGTTGCTGCAAATTGCATGTGTTTATCTTTTTTGAATGCTGAGTAATATTCCATGGTATATATGTACCACATCTTCTTGATCCAGTCATCTATTTTTGGGCATCTGGGTTGTTTCCAAAGCTTAGCTATTGTAAACAGTGCTGCTATAAACATAGGGGTGCAGGTGTTCTTTGGAATTGATGTTTCTGTGTCCTTTGGGTAAATACCTAGGAGTGGAATTGCTGGATCATATGGAAGCTCTATGTTTAGTAGGTCCAGAAATCTCCACACAGCTCTCCACAGTGGTTGGACCAGTTTGCACTCCCACCAACAGTGCAGAAGAGTTCCTTTTTCTCCACACCCTCGCCAACATTTGTTGTTGCTAGTTTTTTTAATATGTGCCATTCTCACTGGTGTAAGATGGTATCTCATGGTAGTTTTGATTTGCATTTCCCTGATGACAAGTGATGTTGAACATTTTTTCATATGCCTGTTGGCCATTTGCATTTCCTCTTCAGAGAAGTTTCTTTTTAGCTCTTCTGCCCATTTTTTGACTGGGTTATTTTCTTTGTTGTTGTTGAGTCTCATCAGCTCTTTGCAGATTTTTGTGATCAGTCCTTTATCATTAGTGTTGGGTGCAAAAATGTTCTCCCAGTTGGTGGGGTTTCTCTTTGTTTTTGTTATTGTCTCTTTTGCTGTGCAGAAGCTCTTTAATTTGATGTAGTCCCAGCTGTTTATCTTTGCCTTCACTATCACTGCTTTGGGTGATGTGTCTGTAAAGATGTCTTTGATGTGCAAATCACGTAGTGTTTCGCCTATATTTCCTTCTATATATTTTATGGTTTCAGGTCTTATGTCTAGTTCTTTAATCCATTTTGAGTTGATTTTTGTGTATGGTGTGAGGTAGTGGTCAAGCTTCATTCTTTTGCATGTAGCGACCCAGTTTTCCCAGCACCATTTATTGAACAAACTTTCTTTGCTCCATTGCATAGTCTTTGCTCCTTTGTCAAAAATAATTTGACCATAAATCTGTGGATTTATTTCTGGATTTTCTATTCGATTCCATTGGTCTGTATGTCTGTTCTTGTTCCAATACCATGCAGTTTTGATGATTATGGCTTTGTAGAAGAGTTTGAAGTCTGGGAGTGTGATGCCTCCATTCCCTTCTTTTTTTTTTCAGGAGAGCTTTGGCTATTCGGGGTTTTTTGTGATTCCATATGAATTTCATCAATAATTGTTCTATTTCTTTGAAGAATGACATTGAAATTTTGATTGGAATAGCATTGAATCTGTATATTGCTTTTGGAAGGATGGCCATTTTAATAATGTTTATTCTTCCAATCCATGAGCAGGGGATGTCTTTCCATTTCTTTGTGTCTTCTTCTATTTCTTTTAACAGTGTTTTATAGTTTTCTTTGTATAGGTCCTTTACCTGTTTTGTTAGATTTATTCCCAAATATTTGATTTTTTTTGTTTCAATAAAAAAAGGGATGGTTTTTTTGATTTCTTCTTCTTCAGATTTATTGTTTGTGTATAGGAAGGCTACTGACTTTTGCGTGTTGATTTTGTATCCTGCCACTTTACTGAACTGATTGATGAGTTGAATTAGTTTTTCTGTGGAGTTTTTGGGATTCTCTATGTATATTATCATATCATCTGCAAATAGTGATAGTTTGACTTCTTCTTTTCCTATTTGGATTCCTTGGATGTCTTTCTCTTGTCTTATTGCTCTGGCTAGGACTTCCAGTATTATATTGAAAAGCAGTGGTGAGAGTGGACATCCTTGTCTTGTTCCAGATCTTAATGGAATTGCTTTCAGCATTTCACCATTGAGAATGATACTGGCTGTTGGCTTGTCATAGATGGCCTTTATGATGTTGAGGTATGTTCCTTGTATCCCAAGAATTTCAAGGGCTTTTATCATGAATGGGTGTTGCACTTTGTCGAAAGCTTTCTCAGCATCTATTGATATTATCATATGGTTTTTATATTTCTTTTTGTTGATGTGTTGGATAACGTTGATTGATTTTCAGATGTTAAACCATCCTTGTGTCCCTGGAATGAATCCTACTTGGTCGTGGTGAATTATCTTATGGATACATTGTTGGATTCTGATAGCTAAAATTTTATTGAGGATTTTTGCATCAGTGTTCATTAAGGAGATTGGCCTGTAGTTTTCCTTTTTTGTGTTGTCCTTGTTCGGTTTTGGTATTAGTGAATTGTTGGCTTCATAGAACGTGTTTGGTATTGTCCCTTCCTTCTCAATTTTTTGGAAGAGTTTGTGAAGTATAGGCACTAATTCGTCTCTGAATGTTTGGTAGAATTCATTTGTAAATCCATCAGGTCCTGGGCTTTTGTTTTTGGGGAGGTTTTTGATTACCATTTCAATTTCGCTGCTTGTAATTGGTCTGTTTAGGTGTTCTATTTCTTCTTTATCTAGCTTTGGGTGATTGTAGAGTTGTAGGAATTTGTCCATCTCCTCTGGATTGTTAAACTTGTTTCCATATAACTGTTCATAGTAGTTACTGATTATTCTTTTGATTTCTGCTGTGTCCGTTGTGATTTCTCCTCTTTCATTGATGATCCTGTTTATTTGTGCTTTCTCCCTTTTTTCTTTGTGAGCCTGGCTAGGGGTTTGTCTATTTTATTGATTTTTTCAAAGAACCATCTCTTGGTTTCATTGATCTTTTGGATTGTTTTTTTTAGTTTCAATTTCGTTTATTTCTGCTTTAGTTTTTATTATTTCTTTTCTTCTACTGGTTTTGGGGTTTTTTTGTTGTTCTTTTTCTAGATCTTTGAGCTTCGAGATTAGGTTGTTTCTTTGAGTTCTTTCTTGTTTCTTGATGTGAGCTTCTATTGCTATATATTTTCCTCTTATTACTGCTTTTGCTGCATCCCATATAGTATATTGGTGTCCTCCTTGTCATTCAATTCAAAGAATTTTTTTAATTTCTTCTTTGATCTCCTCATTAGTCCAGTGGTCTTCCAGCAGTGTGGTTTTTAATCTTCATGAGGTAGGAAAGTTCCTTGCCTTCTTTTTATGGTTTATTTCTAGTTTGATGCCTTCATGGTCAGAAAAGATGGTTGATATGATTTCAATCTTGGTGTATCTGTTGATGTTTGTCTTGTGCCCCAGTATGTGATCGATCCTGGAGAATGATCCGTGTGCGCTTGAGAAAAATGTGTACTCCGTTTTTTTGGGGTTTAGTGTTCTATAGATGTCTGTTAAGCCCAATTGCTCTAGGTCCTTATTTAGAGCTTTGGTTTCTTTACTTATTTTTTGTCTTGTTGATCTATCCATTGTTGATAGTAGTGTGTTGAATTCTCCCACTACGTATGTGTTTTCTCTGATGTCTGTTTTCAGAGAGGACAACAGTTGTCTGATATATTTTGGAGCTCCTTCGTTTGGTGAGTATATGTTAATGAGTGTTATTTCTTCTTGAAGTATTGTCCCCTTGATCATAATGTAGTGACCATTGGGGTCTCTTTTTATCTTTTTGAGTTTGAAATCTGTTTTATCTGATATAAGTATAGCTGTTCCTGCTTTCTTTTTTGGCCCATTTGCTTGT
The DNA here is from genome assembly GCF_014898055.3 of Talpa occidentalis. Lineage (NCBI taxonomy): Eukaryota > Metazoa > Chordata > Mammalia > Eulipotyphla > Talpidae > Talpa > Talpa occidentalis. The sequence goes on from NW_023601322.1 coordinate 54,547,616, forward strand.
AGGATTGTTTTCCATCCTTTAACTTTGAGCCTATATTTACCTTTTGTAGCTAAATGTGTTTCCTGGAGACAGCAAAAGGTTGGGTTTTGTTTCTTAATCCAGGCTGCAACTCTGTGTCTTTTTATTGAAGAGTTTAGTCCATTTACATTTAGAGTTAATATTGATATGTTAGCATCTGTATTTGCCATTGTGTTTGTCTTTCCTTTGATTTTATTTATTTATTCTTTTAATAACTTTTTTTTTGGCCTTCTTTCATTGTTATTCGTCCCTCTGAGGTTCTGGCTTTAGGACTCCTTGTAGTATTTTTTGGAGTGGGGGTTTAGTTGTAATGAAATTCTGGAGTTTCTCTTTGTCTGGGAAGGTCCATATTCTTTCTTCAAAGAGGAAGGAGAGCTTTGCGGGATAGAGTATTCTTGGTTGGCATCTGTTTTCTTGGAGTCTGTTGACTATGTCCCTCCACTCTCTCCTTGCCCGTAGTGTTTCTTCGGAGAAGTCTGATGTCAGCCTGATTGGCTTTCCTTTGAATATTATCTGTTTCTTCCCTCTTGCCAGCTTCATTACTTTTTCCTTGTCCTGGATTCTTGGGAGCTTTACTATTATGTGTCTTGCTGTATTTTTCCTTTCGTCGTGGAAGTTTGGTGTTCTTCTTGCTTCTTGTATATCAATTTTCAGCTCCTTCTTCACATTTGGGAAGTTCTCGTCAATTATCTCTTTGAATATTTTCTCTGTTCCTACATCTCTCTCCTCTCCTTCTGGTATTCCTATAACTCTTATATTTCCTTTCCCCATGGAGTCAGATAGTTCCCTAAGTCTTTCTTCGTTCTTTTTCCTTCGTACTTCTCTTTCCTTTTCTGTTTTGGTTCTTTTTATTTCTGTGTCTTCAAGAGTACTTATTCGTTCTTCCATTTCATCTATTCTGCTTTCATTGCTTTTCCCAGAATTCTTTAGTTCTTCCATTAATTCTTTGATCTCCTGCATTTCTTTTACTTCCCTCTTTAGGGACTCAATTTCATTCTTCTGACTATTGTTTTCCCTCTTTAGGGACTCAATTTCATTCTTCTGATCATTGATTATTTTTCCCTTATCATTGTTTTCCTTTATGACTTCTGTCAGTTTTTTAATCACGGCAATTTTAAATTCTCTTTCTGGAAGGCTCAGAAGTTCTTCCAAGTTACTGTCGTTGCAATCTGGGGACTGGTTTTCTTTTTGTGGTGTGCTTTTTCCCTGGGGAGTTTCTAGGTTGCGTGTGGTTCTTCTACTCCCTACTGTCTGTTTTCTAATTTGCCGTATGCGTTAGGACACTGTGTTGTTGGGACTGGCCGGCATCTTGGGTGAGCTTCTCTGCTCCCCTCTGTTTCCTCCAGGAGCCATATGTCAGTTTCAAGCAGACTTCACTGGAGAAAGTTCCCTGTTCTAAAATGCCGATGTGGGGACACAGTCCCCTGTGCGCCTGGTCTGCCCCGGCGGTGGGTTCCTGCTCCCTCTCTGGGCTTGGACTGCAGGCCAGAGGGGGTCTGGCATGGGCGAACTTCCCCCGCTCACCTCTGGATCCTGAGGAAGCCTTCTGCAGGTAGTCTTTACTGAAGAAATGTCCCTGTTCTAAAATGGTGATGTGGGACACACTCCCTGCGCGTCCGGTCTCAGGCACACTCTTCTGCGCGCCTGGTCTGCCCCGGCTGTGGTTGCTCGCTCCCCCTGTGGGCTCAGACTACTGGTTGGAAGGGGCCCGGCGTGGGCTAACTCCCCAGCTGGCCACTGGCTCCTCCAGGAGCCTCTGCTGGTTTCAAGTCGCTAGGTGGCGCCAGAGATCTCTCCTAGAGCCCTTGGGGAGCTGATTTTCCACCCTGTGGGACAGGGAACAGAGCGGGAATGGTAGGGTAAACCTCAACGGCTTTGGGGTGCTGTGTCTGCCTTGTGCCCCACCGTCGTGGAGAACCCACGCCCAGAATTTCGTGCCCCGGGTCTCAGTTCAAAGCCCTCAGGTCCAGGACGCGGGCTGTAGCCCAGTTCAGTGGCGCGGGAATAGCGCCTTTTGCACCCGCTCCCGGGTGCCTGGGCGCCTGGTTCCTGCTTACTCAGTGAGGTACTTTCACCCCCGTGAGGGCCTCCGCGCGTCTCCCCACAAGCCTAGGTCGCAGGCACGGGGACCTGGGCAGCCGGGATCCCGGTCCGCGTTTGCTTTTAGAGCGCGCCAAGAGAGCCGCTTTTCCGCGCAAGCTTACCAGCAGCCCGGGCTGTGTGCGCATCTCCCAGGGTCTTTGTTCTTCTCTAATGGCGCCCGGAGCCGTTTGCTCACCGCCACAGCAAATCCTGCAGGGTTCTCCACAGCTCCTGTTCACGGGGTGTGGTGGCTGCAATAGTTCCTTTCCACTCACAGTCCCGCTTGCTGCGTCGTTTGTTTTTGTTGGTCGTTTTAGTTTGTTGTTTTCCTCCTCTCTGCCGGTCGGAGAGTGCCACCTCTGTGGGCGGGGGAGGGGAGCAGGGTTCTGCGCTTCCCTCCCTTCTAGTCCTCTTTATGGCAACTTTCTTCTTCGGGTAGTTTGCTGGCGTCACCCGTTTATCTTCCGTGTCCCACTTCTCACTGGGACCTGCCGCTTTTCCTCCCTGTTAACTTTTTTTAATGGGAGATCTTACTCACAGCGTCTCCTCGCCGCCATGTTGCTCCGCCCCTCCGGTCATCCATCCTAATGGCAGGAGGGCAGAAAAGCCTGATACTTTTACCTGCCAGACAGTCTATACGAGTTATACACACGTTTCTCTTGGCAAATATGAACACTGCAGCCATGGCCCACAAAAGCAAATGAAATATATCACAATGTAATATAACAGAACACAAATAAGTCCAGGCAGGGTACCGACCTAGGGGCAAAAGACTATTGGCACCAGTACGTGATCCACCACTTCAGCTGCCATAGGCAATGCTTATGCGAGAGAGGGAACCACTCAGGCATCTGCCGTCACTGGCCAGGAGCCCTCAGGCCTCCCGGCCCCCTCCATCTGGGGTCTCGGCCACAAGCCACACACAGCATCCACCTCCAGGATGCACTCACTCTTGGGTTGGCGATTCTGTACTCTTTGGGGGTAATCGCCAACCCTCAGGGTTTCTGTCTGCAGTCACTCCAACACTCGGCTTTCATAGCCACCAATGCGACATGCAGGCCCCTGCACTCAGGCCACCCCACTGCACAAGCACATGGGTCGGGGATCCGTGGATGCAAGCTCCACATGTGGCCTCTCTTGGGTCCTCTCTTTGGCTGTGGGCTCCACCGCAAGCCATGTTCCCCGCCCGTCCCCCAAGGACGGGCTCCTCAGCTCCTCACCCTCACTCAGCAATGAACAGGACAACACCCACAGGTGATTTTAAGAGACTCACTGGCCTTCTTTAGCTTACACAGTGCTTAACAGCCACTCAGGGCTTCCCTAACTTAGCACCAGCTTTTGCCTTCTCAGTTGGCTTTTTCTCCTCTGCCTGGATGCTGGGCAATACACTGGCTGCTTTTGGCCACCAAGGCCCACTGGCCACCCCCAGATTCCCATCTCTGGGGGTGTACAATCCCATCCTCCCCCAGGGCCCCCAAAACATATCAAACTTGCCAAGGTCCTCTGCCTTCTGGCGGGATTGTTAGTCCATTAGTCCAAGTTCATCGGCTTTTCCCTTTGTCCACACTGGGGAGCTCTGAATCATGGTCTTTTCTTCCCCAACGATTCTTGCTGCCTCGGGGATTGTTGGCTGGTCCTCTCGGGCATCTCCTCCTCCAGGCGAGGTCTCATCCCGCAGCTTCCGGACCTTTCCCATCTCCTGTGCTGCCATGACACATCCAGCTCTGTCACAGGAAAACACAGTCTGTTGCTCCTCAGTCCCTCCCGGTCTTCGGAGGGCTCCATACCGTCTGCATGGATCACCTTGCCGACTTACGCCAATTGTAAGGCAGAAAGGAATGGACTCGGGGCAGGTTTTCAGATCCAGCAGACCGGGTCCAGGAGAAGAGAGTCCTGGAAGCCTCAGTGACTTTTGCAGGCTTTTATTGGGATTTACCAGGTACATGGCAAGTAGGGGTGCTGGGGGGCCGGGAGGCTGACAGGCCTCCCAGCCCCCAGCAAGTCTTCACTCTTTCTGGGCTCTCCGGTGTTCTCTGGTTGTCTCTGCTGCTCTGCTGTCTCGGTTCTGCTTCTGCTTCTCTGCTTCTGCTGGAGTCCCCGTGACGCCGCCCTTAAAAAGCCCAGTCTTAGCCCAGGTGAATCCCATCTACCTATGCCCACACCCTATTCCAGGTGCCTGAGTCAGGCTTGCATTCAGACCACAGGGTTCCGTCTTCTATACAAATGGTGGGAGGGCAGAAAACCTGATAGTTTTTTCTTACCCTACAGTGTGGTTCTCCAGACCCAGCACTGCTGAGTCCCTGAGCCCACGGTCTGGCTGCAGGGTCACTTTACCGAGCTCATGCAGGAGAAAGTGGACTTACAGGACTGGATGGAGGAGCTGAAGCATTGATGTATCTAGAGTCTGGAGAGACTGACACCATCGGTGAGTGGGGAGGCCTGTGCCTGCAGCTGGGGTGTTATGAAGAGGCTAGGGAGGCCCCCAGCAGCTGAGCTGTTTACGCACCCTCCCCTAGGACAATACATCGCTCTCTACCAGACCCAGAAAGCAGTGATGAGGAAGGAGCACTGAGAGAAGGAGGAGTCCAAGGCAGCTGTCCCAGAAAAAAGAGGAGATGAAGGTAGTTCAGAGCTCTGGCTCCATGGTGGGGCAGGTGGGGGCGGGATGGGTTTCTGAGTGTCTCTGCTTCCAGGTGAAGCTGTTAGAGCTGCAAAAGCTGGTTTTGTGGCTGGTGGAGGTGCACAACGAATGGCGGGTGAAGCTCCAAGCACCTTCCCAGAACCCTGCTGTTGAGCCCACTAGCGCATGCGTAGCCCCCAAGAAGCTTGGCGCTGCCAGCGGCCAAGGTGAGGAAAGCCCCGCATGGGCATCTAGGCAGGAGGAGCACACTCCGCCAGGCACACAGCATCCTGTCTCTGTCTCTCTAAAGCACGGAGTGAGGTGAGCCTCATCTACGACTTGCAGCCGACCCAGGGCGAGCCCCAGCTGGGCCTCACTCCCCTCAAGAACACCTCTGTGCAGCAGATCAGTCAGCTGCTTCAAGAAATGCAGAACCCCCAGGAAGGAGTCACCATTGGAAACAGCCCATGCATTCCATTCTTCTACCAGGCTGATGACAACAAGGTGAAGATAATGGTGGTCTAGGCCACCAGCATGGGCCGGGGGCTCGGCCCCCATCTGGCCCTCACCAACCCATCCCTGTTCCCCAGGCTTTCCCCCCCTGTCCTTTGGCTCTCCTTCCCAGTCATCATTTTATCCCTTGGCTTAAAAAAGGGGTACAACACCAACACTAATGATAAAGGACTGATCACAAAAATCTGCAAAGAGCTGATGAGACTCAACAACAACAAAGAAAATAATCCAGTCCAAAAATGGGCAGAAGAGCTAAAAAGAAACTTCTCTGAAGAGGAATTGCAAATGGCCAACAGGCATATGAAAAAATGTTCAACATCACTTGTAATCAGGGAAATGCAAATCAAAACTACCATGAGATACCATCTTACACCAGTGAGAATGGCACATATTAAAAAAACTAGCAACAACAAATGTTGGCGAGGGTGTGGGAGAAAAAGGAACTCTTCTGCACTGTTGGTAGGAGTGCAAACTGGTCCAACCACTGTGGAGAGCTGTGTGGAGATTTCTGGACCCTACTAAACATAGAGCTTCCATATGATCCAGCAATTCCACTCCTAGGTATTTACCCAAAGGACACAGAAACATTCAATTCCAAAGAACACCCGCACCCTATGTTTATAGCAGCACTGTTTACAATAGCTAAGCTTTGGAAACAGCCCAAATGCCCAAAAGTAGATGACTGGATCAAGAAGATGTGGTACATATATACCATTGAATATTACTCAGCATTCAAAAAAGATAAACACATGCAATTTGCAGCAACATGGATGGCGCTGGAAGGGATCATGCTCAGCGAAATAAGCCAAAAAGAAAAAGAAAAATACCGGATGGTCTCACGCATAGCAGGAATCTAGAAAACTTAAATAAGGGACCAGGAAAATGAATAACTGTAAGAAAGTGAAAATCAAAATCAAAACAAAAAACTATGAACCAGAGACACTTTTTGGGGTGGTAGGGGCGGGAGGGGAGGGATTGGGGTCAGAATGGGGGGTTGCAATGCAATTGTATGGGGAATATAAAAAAAAAAAAATTATTATTTAAAGGAAAAAAAGGGGGGTATAACACTCCCCTATCTAATAGGGGAAACAGGTGCAGACCCTAGCCTCTTAGGTCAGGGCTGTGTCTTAATCTTCTGGGCTATTCATACTTCCAGAGACAAGGAGCTAGAAACATCCAACTAGTTATTTAGGGGGCTCCCTTCTACAACATAGGGCCTCCTTGATGACCAATTGAATCCTTACCAGAGGGCCTAGGTTATATCAGGCAATTTGGGGCCACGTGCCCCCCCACGCTAGCCCAACCATGTGGAGTGGGGCAGCATTTTGAAGACCCGGCATGGGGGCTAAGTCCAGACAGAGATACCAGCTGGTGCATGTGGCACCTACACCTGTCTAGAGTGTAGCCAAGAGATAGCAGTGGTTTATCTGAGACCACCCAGATCCACAAAGGGGTGGCCTCCCCTACTCCCTTTTGAAATTTCCCCACAGCCCTTTACACCCAATTTTTTTTTTAATTTTTTGTTGGACTCAAAATTGTTTTGATTTTATTTATTTTTTTTCTTTTTACTTTTTGTTGCACCCAATTATTTTGGAGGTGATCCCTATCTGCAGAGGGGAGGCCTCTCCTACTACCTAGCAAAAGTCCCCATGGCAATGTGTGCCCGATTATTTTGTGGGCACCCACCTGTTAAGGGGGGGAGGTCTGCTCACTACACAAGTCTTACGGCTTGAGGTTACCCTGTCCCCCTCACAAAAGGCCTGCGGGCAGGAGGCCACCCCAATGTGTAAAGGGGTGGCCTCCTCCTTCCCCCCTCACAAAAGGCCCATGGGCATGAGGCCACCCCAATCCACAGAGGAGTGGCCTCTCCCATCCCGCCCCTCACAAAAGACCCGCGGGCATGAGGCCAACCCAGTTCTCAAAAGGGTGGCATACCCTGTCCCCCCTCCCAAAAGACCTGTGGGCATGAGGCCACCCCAATGCACAAAGGGTGGCTTCCCCGTGTGCCCCTCACAAAAGTCCCGTGGGCATGAGGCTACCCGATCCGCCAAAGGGTGGCTCCCCTTCCCTCCTCTCAAATGTCCCGCAGGTATGAGGCCCACCGCAGTCCACAAAGGGGTGGCCTCCACTTGCTGTCTTTACGAAAGTCCCGTGGCCTCTGTTCTGATATCTTGGAGGCCACCCTGATTTGCATAGAGGTGGCCTTCACTGCTTCTTTAATAAAAGGTCCCCATAGAAGAGATGCATGGTTTACTCAGGCAATTTGGGGGTACACACTTACTCCTCCAACCCTGTGGAAAACTGGGCTTGGCCAGAAGCCGGGCCAGCGTGGCTGGTGGAGGCCAGGCGGAACATGCGCGGGCCGCCCGCGTGTACCTACTGTGCTGGGACGTGTGTACATGGGGCTGAGATGGCCCCTGTATCACAGCGGAGGCTGCGGTGGCCCTGGAGAGGTTTCTGTGAATCATTTGACATCGAGGAAATTATTTATAGATCGCCCAGGACAGAGGAAGGAGGCAAGGACAGGTGTGGTTCCTGTGTTTCACTTTTGTTCTGAATAAACCGAACTCACCATGTGGTCAGGCCCTGGGATCTGGGCTCAGGTGCTGCTCTGGGTGTGGGTCCTGCCAGCAGAGGGCAGGCTTTGGGGCGCGATTTGCGCACTGCGGCTGCCTGTCAGGCATCCAACCGCTCAGCTCTCAGGCCCTACAGGTGCTACCCACTGCGTGCCACCCCAGGAGGGCCAGGTCCTGCTCTGATGAC
>NW_023601322.1:54555711-54603017 GCF_014898055.3 Talpa occidentalis
TGGGAAAAACACAAGAAAATGGGGCACCCCAAAAATTGCAGGGGCTGCCATATAAGATAAAAAAAGCTTCCAGCAAAAAAGGTAACAAGAGGACAGAGATGAACATCATACGATAAGGAATCCTAAAATCAGGAAGACATAACACTCATCAGTACACAATGCACCAAACAAAGAGCAGCAAAATACATAAGGCAACTATTAACAAATCTGAAAAACAGATATTGCAGCAACACAAGAGTGGTAAAGAAATTCAACACTCCACTTTCATCAAGGACACACCACCTGACAGAACTCTGGGAACTATATACTTTAAGTGAGAAATTAGACCATCCAGGCTGAGTAGATATTTATTAGGGCGCTACACTCCAAAAAGCTAAATAATATTCTTGTCAGGTGCACCTGGAATGGCTCCAGAATACATCATTGTTGGTCACATAACAAGTGTCATAAATTCATGATGACTGAAATCATGTAAGTATCTCTCTGATCACAATGGTATCAAACTCGAAGAAATATAAAAGGAAACTGGGGGGGAAATAACGTGTGAAGATTGAACAATACACTACCAAATCACTCTTGGGTTAAGAAGGAAAGCAACCAAGAAATTTAAAAATACCTTGAGACAAATGACAACCTATCAGTGGGCACAGCACAAGCAGCACTAAAAGGGGAATATAGAGCAATACAGCCACACTAGAGTCAAGACAGAGCTCAGTAAAGAATCTAAACAGCTAGAAAGAACAAATAAACAAGAGACAGTAGAAGGAAAAAAATATTAAGCAGAATAAATGACAGAGAAATCAAAGACAGATAAAAAAATCAATGAAACCAAAATATGTTCTTTGAAAAAAATAAACAAAATAGACAAGTATTTTACTACACTTTCAAGGAGAAAAAAAGAAAAACTAATAAAATAGAATAAAACAAAGGGGAGAATTACAACAGACACATTAGGATACAAAAGATCATAATACCAAAATCTATACGTCATAATGCCAAATATCTGTATGTCGATAAATGAATGACCTCAAATAACCTAGAAGAAAGTGACATTCTTAGAAGTATAACAACCTTCTGAGACTGAGTCAGGAAGATTCAGAACAAAGCAACTACAAGCAAAGACACTAAAACTTGAATCAAAAGTTTCCTGAAAATCAAAGCCCAGGACCAGACATTTTCAACTCTTCAAAAACACAGAGGAAGAGGGAATGCTGCCATCACATCTCATGAGCCCAATATTCCCTTGATACCAAAAGCAGAGAAGGACATCACACAAAAAAGAAAGCTACAGACCAATCCCTGATGAACATAGATGCAAACATCCTCAACAAGACCTTAGCAAACCAAATTCAATTACACATGAAAAAGGATCACACGTCATGACTGAGGGGGTTATCTCAGCAACACAAGGATGGGTCAACATTTGAAAAAAATCAATTAGATTTCCACTCACACCAGTAAAAATTTCTATTATAAAAAGTCAAGAAATAAATTCTGTGAGGAACAAGGATTAAAGGACCTTTTGCACTATTGGTTGGATGTAACTGGTGCAGCCATTTGGGAAAACAATATGGTGGTTCTCAAAAAAATAAAAAAGAATTGCAATATGATCCAGTATTTCCACCTCTGGATATTGACCTGATGAATAAGAAAACACTTATTCAAAATGAACAGGGCCCCTATTTTCATTGCAGCGCTATTTACAATAGCCAAAATAGGGAACAACCCAAGTTCTAAAGAACAGATGAATGGATTAACAAAATGTGATTTACAAATATCATACACACACATAATGGAATAGTACTCAGATACTGCAAAAAGAAGAAATCTCGCCATTTTCAACAATGTGGATAGAATTTCAGGGAATTATGCTATGTCAAATTGAGAAAGACAGATACCATAGGATTGTACTCATTTGTGGAATATGAAGGGAAAAAAGCAATCAACAACCACAACAAAATGGCAATCACCAGAGGGGATGGAGGGTAGAGGGAATATCTTGGTGAAGGATTGTGATTGGACTGTTGCTGGTGGGTATATGTGAAATATACAGTTGCCTGCTGAGAAACTCTACACCTCACATCTATGCAGTGTGTAAATTAATGTTACCTCAATTGAAAAAAGAAGAAGAAAAAGCTTCACCCAGCCTGCTCCCCAGTCAGAGCCCTCCACCTGATCAGGCCTGGGAAGACAGGACAGGACTGCACTGTCCTCGGGAGCCCCCTGCACCTCCAAAGAGCCACTTCTCACCTGTGCTGCCCCAGCTTGGCCTGACACCCTCCTGTCTCACCTGGAGACACACAGACTAGTCTCTTCTGCCACCTGGGAGCTGAACCAGGCCCTGGTCTGCTCACAGCCTGGCAGGGGCTCCCCATCCCCACAGTTACCCCCAGTCTCACAGTGTGGCCCCTTCCCAGGCCTCTGATACCCACTCCTGTGTCCCTCCCTCTCTCTCTGCTCTAGCTGATGCTCACCCCCTCTGCCCTTGCACCCCTGGCACCAGCCAGCCCATCACAGGCTGTTCCCTCCATGGGAACCTCACTCCCGAACATCCCCTTTCCAGGGCTTTGCTTCTATCCCACCATCTGTACTGACCCCCTTGATGGACACAGCTTCCCCCACAACCCCCTTTCCTGCTGCCCCACCTGCTCCCTGCCTGTCCCTCCTCTCAGCCCCTCTACAGGATGGGGTGGGTTTCTTGTCTTTGTTATTCCCTGTCTCCTGCATGAAAGCAGCTCTCTGAAGTTAGGAATGTCTCTGTTTTGTACACAGCACCAAGCACATAATATATAAATATTGGTGGAGTTAAATGAATTAGTAACTGCAAGTGTTTCTTTTTTTTAATTTTAAAAATTTTTATTTTTTACATCATTGTTCATTTTTAAACAATATTTGCTCCCCCACCCTCAGGTGTAGTCCCCATAGAATTTCCTTCACCAATGTGTCCGTGCACCATCACCACAGACCCCTGTGCTCCTCCCTCCCTCCCTCTGATCCCTCTCCCTCCTCCTCCCCTGCAGTATGTCTCTCATTTATAATTGTCTGTTTTTGCTTTATTGTTTTGTACTGTAATTATTGTTTCTTCAGAGAAGTCTGAAGTTAACCTGATTGGTTTTCCCTTATAAGGTATCTGTTTCTTCCCCCTAAGTTAACTGACAAGTGTTTGATACAAATAAATCAAAAGTAAAAAATGAGGGGATAGGTATTTTCACATTTTTGATAGTTCACTTTTTGAAACATCATAACCCCTGACTGAGCAATTGTCATCCCTCCCCCTCTTGTTACAGCTCAGAGACTGCTCTTAACTGTGTCATCACAATAGTTTTTGGGGAGCACCCCCATCTTTTATATCTATCTATCTATCTATCTATCTATCTATCTATCTATCTATCTATCTATCACATCATTCTACATTTTTGTGGAATGTGTGCTTTCTCCTCTCGTAACAGAGTTGTGCCCAGGAAACGGAGAAGTTCCAGGTTCCCTGCCCCACCCAAGGTAGGGTGGAGCTGAGCAGGGAGGAGCAGAAGCTGGAGCAGGAAACTGCAGAAGGAAAGAAGCAGGACAGAGAGCCAGAAGGAGACCTAGAAGAGGCACATGGAGCAGAGAGAACTGTGAAAAAACTATGCTTGCCTTTTGGTCGTGGACTGGTTGAAACAGATGTGGGTGAGACTCATGGGGAGGTGACAATGGTATTTTTTGTCTTGATTTTGATTTTTCTCTTTTCCTTCCAGACTTGTTTGGTTGTTTCTGATCCTTTTCTGTGGGTCCCCACCGGAAGGTGCTTTAGACTTGGGGCAGGCTTTCATGCCTTGCTCGGGGCCAATCTTGTTTGGGTGAACTTTTACCCATGAGAGGACGGGTAACTTTAGGTGCTTGATTTAGAAACTGTAGTCTTTGTCTTTTCTGCATTGTTTACTCATTTTATTAAAGTTCCTTTCCATTAAAGTCTTATATGTTTTGTGTTGATGAGGCAGATGGCAGAATCTATTTAGAGGAGGCAGGTTTGAGGGTTCTGGGGTGCCGCTCTCCCTGCCCTGTAGCACTCTCAGGTGTAGTCCCCTTAAAATTCCCACCACCAGTTCACCCACGCACCATCAGCATTGTCCTTTGTGTTCTTCCCTCTTCTGTTTCGATCCCTCTCTCTCCTCTGGGAAGTACCCCAATTTTTCTGGAGCCAGGGTCCCCCCACACAGCCATCCTTCCTGAAGGAAGAGCTCCAGACCCCAGGGCCCTACCCACTCAAGGGAGACAGTGTGATGAAAAACTATTTTGCCAGGCTAGAAAGGACCAAAGGGCACTCCAAGGACAAGTGGGTACAGGTTTCATTATTATCACACTAGTGGGTACCAGACAGGAGAGTCTCCCCTCTAAGATCTGGGCCATGAACATACACAAAGGTTTCCATTTATACTCCGTCATTTCAGCATTTGTTACACTGATAAATTTGACAAATTTCCTTTTTTGGCGCAGGCCATTTGGTAGAGCACAGGGCTGTTTAGACAAAGGCAGGGGAGGGGTGGTTAGACAAGGATCTGTGCTATGGGAGAGGAAAGGAGCCAGCCACTTGACTCCTTTATTTTGGAATGAGGCCCTGTTAAGATAGAGACCAGGGCCTCCCTGGTGGCGCAGGCGGTTGAGTGCAGCACTGTGAAGCTGTCCACAGCCTCTGCAGTGCCAGTTCCATCCCCGTCAGCCTCTGAGCAACCCACCTGGTGAGCAGACCTCTCCTGTCTCGCCCCCTGCTCCCCTCAGCAGTGTATTTTGTCAGTCTGCCTGTTCTGTTCCGCACTCTGTCTCTGGTGAATCCTCTCACCCTCCTGCACATCTGGCCTGTACCCCAGTTCTTGTATAAATAAAATAAAAATCTTAAAAAAAAAAAAGATAGAGACCAGTCATAAATTGCTCAGAGGGGAACTTGCAAATGCTAAGATAGTAAACGTGCTAATTGTGCCAGGCGGGTGTGATCGGCCCTTTTACTGCATCAGTTGTTTCATGGCTTTCCCCTTCACCATCAGTTTCAACATTACTTTGGACAGTTTCCACTTCAACAGAACAGGGAGGGACACTGTAGGTAAATGATTGTCAGGCTTTTCTGCTCTCCGCCATTAGGATTGATGATGGATCCCTGTGGTCCTGAATGCATGTCTGATGGCGGGCACCTGAGAAGGGTGTGGGCATGCGTAGGTGGGTACACCTGGGCTGAGATGGGGCTTATAAGGGCAGCGTCGCAGAATGGAAAATGACCAGAAGAGAACAAGACCATGAGAGAACACTGGAGCGGCCAGAAAGAGTGAAGATTCTTTTTTTTTTTTTTTTTTAAAGATTTATTTATTTATGCATACAAGAGCTGGGGTAAAGGCCTGCAATGCAGGAAGGGGGGCGGTGAGAGGATCCACCAGAGACAGAGTGGCAGATTGACTGAAATACACTGCTGTGGGGACCAAAAAAAAAAAAGTGAAGATTCACCGGGGGCTAGGAGGCCTGCCAGCCTCCTGGCCTCCAGGCACATGGCAGGCAGGGATGTGCCCAATAAGAGCCTGAAAATCCCAATAAAAGCCTGAAAAAGCCACTGAGGGCTCGAGGACTCCTTCACACTTCTGCATGGGTTCATAGAGATCCTACTCTGAGTCATCATGCCCTTCGGTCATTACACTCACCTTCGGACTCCGGGGAGCAGCTGAAGGAGGAGCAGCAAGGAGGGGAGGAGGCAGAGCACAGAGCTGGGACAGGAGCAGGCGCCATCTCCTCCGGGCTGGGGAGAGACAGGGCAAGAGGCAGCCAGGCCCACACAGAGGAGCAGGGCAGCCAGGAGCTCCGGGCTCAGGGGGGAGAAGGGCCCAGGGACCCCCACCAGCAGGAGCAGGGCCCTTCCTGGTGACTCCTTAGGCCCTGACACCAAGGACAGACCTGGCTCCTCTCAGGGCTACTGAGCCTCTGTGCTGCTAGAGACCTAGAAGTTTATTGGAAAAAAACATCCTCCCCTTCCCACCCCGTGGAACCCACACCCCAGACCCACTCTGCTCAAAACACTGGACTCCTCCATTCCCAGCACCTGGTCCCGGGTGCAAACTGCTCTACCCTCCTCCTCATCACCCAGTGACTTCCCAGGTCAGAGTCCCAGACCCAGGCCCCCATGAAGGACAGGCCAGCGCCTGCTTGTGGTCCTGTCCTCCTCAGTGTGAGCATGTGTCATGGAGAAGCATCAGGACACACAATATTGTCCCCAAGGAGGTGGGGTCCCCCCCACAGACCCCTGTTCTGTTCTGCTCTGTCTGCTTCATTAGTTCACCTGAAGGTCAGTCCCTCCCCAGCCCTGACATGCCAGGGCCGAAGACAAGGGCCCACCTCAAATAGCAGGAACCTGGTCAGATCCCCACTGAGGGCTTAGTCCTCCTCCTGGGGAATTCCTGCCTCTGGGTGAGGATCCAGTGGAGACAGAGCAGTAGAGAAGGGAAATGAGTCCTGATCAGAGAAAACACCCTCAATCAGCAGGCAGAATGAGGGGCACCCCGGGACACCCAAATCTGTATGCTCCAAATGGCTTCTGCCATCTGCCTCATAAAGGCAGAGCACACTCTGAGTGTGAAAGAACACACCAGAGGAGTGCCAGAGGGGAAGGGAAGATGGTGTTACAGGGCAGGGAGACAGGCACCCTGACCCCGCAAACCTGCCTGCTCTAAATAGGTTCTGCCATGCGCCCCATCAACACAAAACATATGAAAATTTAATGAAAAGTAAATTTAATACAATTAGGGAACAATACAGAAAAGACAAAGAATAGGGGCCTCCCTGGTGGTGCAGCGGTTGAGCGCTGGGTTGTGAAGCTGCCCACAGTCTCTGCGGTGCTAGTTCGATCCCCGGCCATGGGAGGAGGGTCCCACATGGCGCGCAGACCTCTCCTGCCGCCCGCTGCTCCCCTCAGCAGTGTACTTTGGTCCTTCTGCCTGCTCTGCTCCCGGCTCTGGCTCTGGTGAGTTCTCTCACCCTCCCGCCCTTCTGACTGTACCCAGTGCCTGAATAAATAAATAAATAAATAAATTAGAAAAAAAAAAAGAATATAGTTTCTAAATCAAGCACCCAAAGTTATCCATCCCCTCATGGGTAAAAGTCTACCCAAACGGGATTGGCCCCGAGCCAGGCCCCAAAGCCTGCCACAAGTCTAATGCATCCTCCAGTGGGGATCCACAGAAAAGGATCAGAAACAACTGACAAGTATGGGAAGAAAAGAGCAAAATCGCAATCAAGGGATAAGCTGCCATTGTCACCTCCCCACGGGTCTCTCACCCACATCTATGTCACCCAGTCCACGACCAAAAGGCAAGTGCAGTTTCTTCACGTGTCTTTCTGCTCCATGTGCCTCCTCCAGGTCTCCTTCTGGCTCCATCCTCCTTCCTCAGTCTCCTCTGCAGCTTTTTCTCTCCCTGCTCAGCTCCACCCTCCTTTTGGGTGGGGCAGGAAACCTGGAACCTCCCCCTTTCCTGGAGACCATCCTGTTACAATGGGATAACAGTTTCCCAACAAAACACTGAAAGTTACCCACCCTGCAGGGTAAATGATTGTCAGGCTTTTCTGCCCTCCACCATTAGCATCGCATGCCTGATGGAACACCTGCATTTTGTTACATTGTTATATTCAGTTGTATTGTTTACTTCTGTGGGCCAGGGCTGCAGTATTTATATTGGCGGAGAGAAGCAGAGAACACAGGAGAGGGAGAACTGCCAGAGAGCCTAGTAAGGAGTGCCAGCCTCCTGGCACCCCAGCACCCCTGTCTGCCCTGTACCTGGTTGCTGCACTACATGTAAAAGTTCAATAAAAACCTGAGAAAGCCACCAAGGGCTCCAGGGCTTTTCTTAACACGTTTGCTCAGATCATAGAGAATCAGATCTGTGCCTTTCTGGCACTACCACGCCCCCCTCTCCCCAGGGTAGATGACCAGCCAGACTTCCTGGGGGGAGGGGCTGCAGCTGCAGGATGTACCTCACCCCCACCCCAGCTCTCAGCACAGTCCAGGCCCTAAATCCACCCACCTCATGGAAGGGGAGCAGGAAGTGACTTGGACTCAAAACTGCCCCAGGAGGACACATGTCTCCCCATTAGTGCTTCCTTTTGTTCCAAGTGGAGAAGGAAAAGAGGGGGGTACAGAGCACAGGGCAGGTGTCCCTGGACAACACTAGGGGATCCTGGACACCCTGCAGGAAGGACACTCACCCCCTCACTGCCTCTCCCAACCCTCAGGGCCTGTTCCTGCTGCTCTGTCAGCCCACACTCTTCCTTGTTCTGTCTTGTCAGATATTAATGGTCCTGATCCAGATGGGTTCATCATTTACTTTCCTCTTTAATGGACATATGCCTCTAATCTTTCGATTGTTTCAAGTGCTTTTGAAATAGTTCCAGGTAAATACCTAAGGTTGCTGAAAGACAATGGAGAACGTAAAATGAATTGTTATTTTAAAATACAACTACTGATGGGAAGAAGCAAACCCCTTTCTTCAACGTGCCATCCAGTGAAGTTTATGTAGACAAGGTTAGGATGAGGGGTTCACAAGGAAAGCCTCTTCGATAAACTGTGCTGGGGACACTGGACAGCCACATGCAAAAGAATGTCTCCCACCTCACACTGTCTCCCACCTCACACAAAAATCAATTCAAAATGGATAATAGGCTGGGACTTAAGACCAGAAACCATAAAATACATTGAAGAAAACAAGGACAGAATGTGCCATGACATACAAAAAAAAATAATGTGCTCAATCTTTGTAAAGTCAGTGTTGAATAATCTCTCTCTCTCTCTCTCTCTCTCTCTCTCTCTCTCTCTTTCTCTCTTTAAAGATTTATTTATACAAGAACCAGGGTGCAGGCCAGATGTGCGGGAGGGTGAGAAAATTCACCAGGGACAGAGTGGGGAACAGAACAGGCAGACTGAGGAAATACACTGCTGAGGGGAGCAGCGGGCAAGACAGGAGAGGTCTGCCGTGCCCCTGCAGAGGCTGCGGACAGCTTCACAGCACTGTGCTCAACTGCCTGCACCAGCGATGCCCTAATTTCTCATTTTTACAACCATTTCCTGCTTGCTGCTGTGCTTTTCTTCTGTCACCTTCTTCACATAACCGTGGTCTCTTTCCTTCAAAGAATGCCCCTCCAATTCTACCCCACAATGTAAATTATTGTCCACAGTTGAAGTCAAAGAAGAGGTGAATGTCTGTATGGTGAGCTGAGCCATTAATAAGTGGCCTTAAGATTTGAAGACATGAAAATCACCACCATGAATGGAAACTGAATGGCTTCATCAACACTATCCCCAGTGCCTCAGGGATCAAACCCCTGATCCACACTTACCTGCAACCTGAGTGTCGCTTCCTCCTTGTCTTCCTGTGGGAAGAATCATCATGTGAGACAAGGGAGGAGTCAGCCCACGCAGTCTTTAAGGACTTTAAGGAATCTTCTAATCCTGGAATACTGTGACTAAAGACCCAGGTCAGGACTGGGAAAAATGAAGAAAGGAGGTGAGGGGGGACTGAACCAAATGCCCTCTGGGCAACACACATGTGTGAATGGTACTTCCCATTAACCAGACAGGGCAAGTTCTCCCTAGGACTTGAAAGCCCTCAGTGGACAAGATCCCCCACTCCCTTCCCCACCTGAGTGCTTCTTCCTTCACATCACAGCTGCAGCCACCGCAGCTCCAGTGAGCACAGCTCCAAGGAGAACCAGGCCAGAAGTGATGCCCACGGTGGGGATGGAGGCCTGAGGAGGGGGCACTGGAACGGAAGGGAAGGGGAGACCCCAGTCCTTAGTCTGACCCTTAGAAGTTCTCAGAGGGCTCCTGATTCTCCTGAGAAGAGGCTCTGTGCCCAAGTCCCCCTAGTTACCCTATCTCAAGATAAGGGGCTCCAGCAGCCCCTCAGGCTGCACATGACACATGTATCTCTGCTCCTCTCCAGAAGGCACCACCACAGCCACTTACTTCCGGAAGTTTCCATCTCCCAAGCCTGGTCTCCACCAGCACCGTGTACTGGGCCAGGTCAGGGTAATGTTCACAGGGTAGAAGCCCAGGGCCCAGCACCTCAGGGTGATGTCATGCTCAGAGATGGGGTGCTTGGTCACACATGCCCTTTGGGGGCCTAAGTGGGAAGAATCGGACATTTTATGGTTTCTATTTCCTCTGTGGTCACTGAAGCAGCCTCATGACCATCCTCAGAATGGACAGGAAAACATGCTTGGAGGGAGGAAGCACAAACCCCAGAAACCAGCCTGCTCTGGGAGTCCGGGATAGCAGATGAGAGCCCAGGGTGGGATGCAGGTCTCTGAGCATTTTGTTGCTGACTTGGGTGGAGGGTGATGACACAGACAGGCAGGAGTGAGATCTCCAAAAATGCTCTCTGACCAAAAAACAAGATCTCTAGAGAGAAACTCATTGTTCCTAAGATGGCTGAAGGGTGAAGGGTCCTGTGCAGGCTGATTTCAGGGATGGTCTCCCCTCTTTCTCAGGAGAAACTGGATTCCTTAACTGTCCTTCAGAAACAATAGGACCCTCAGGGCCAGTCTCTATACAGAGCTTGAAAACTTGAGAGACAGTTCTCTCTGACCAGAAGGGGGCGCTTTTCTGACCATTCAGGGAAAACTGAATGGTCAGAAAAGCGCCCCCTTCTGGTCAGAGAGAAGTTTTCCCTGTGGGGTGTGAGCCTCAGGGAGATCAAAGGCCCTGTAGCTCCTCTTACCTCTGAGCTGCAGCACCTCCTTCCACATCTCCAGGAGACTTGGGATCCACTCCAAGTACCTGCCCTCCAGGTTGTTCATTTCATGCTTTACCCAAACTTCCTCCTCCACTATGGCAGGTGCTGCGGCCCTTACTAAGGGCAAAGGTCTCTGGGGAATGGGAGCTGTGACCTGGCCCTGGGCAAGCATTGTTCACTGTCCTAGCTCTGGTTGTAGCAGCCATGCAGGTCCTCCAGGAGCCATTAGGGCAGCTTGAACCTCTGTGTCTATTGTCTTTGGTTCTGTCTCCTTGTCCAGGTCCTCCTGCCCCACCTGCTCCGCCCTGGGCTCCAGCGTCTCCACACTGTGTCCTGGAGAGTTGCTGTCAAACCGCCTGAACTGTGCGTGGTCCATGTAGCCCACTGCGATGTACTGGGGCTCCTTGAGGCTGGGCTGGAGGGCTTGATTTCTAAAAGCCTTAAAGAGTGGGAGCCTGGGGGCAGGAAGGGGTGAAAGTTGGGCCGAACCTCCTCCCTGCACTGGTCCTGAGTCCCAGGGAGATGGGGCATGAGGGGAGAAAGTGTTCAGGAAGGGAGGAGGCTCGAGAGCTTGGAGAAGGAGAAGGAGTGGGACTCAGGGGGACAGAAGAGGGCGCTAGGGTGGGGGGACAGAAAGGGACTAGGATTGAGAGGAACCATGGGGGGACAGAGGAGCCTAAGGCAACAGCCTCCACCAGAGAAGCCTTTTCCCTCCTCCCTGCTCTCACCAGCCCAGGTTTGGGCCACAGCCCTGGAGAGAAGCAGCAGGACAAGGGTTGGGGGCCCCATGACCAGCACTACTGGGGTCAGGGGAGCTTCTGACTCTAGGCTGGTGGGTGGAAACTTACCTGGGGGCCATGCTGATTGGCTTTCCTGGGAACCATCTAGGCTTTGGGGACTGAGAACTGAGGAGGAGTCACAAGTGTCCAGGGCCCAGCACAGGTGGTGGAGACAGAAGTGAGGCTAAGGGGGCAGTGGGGTATCCCCAACAGTAACCTTCCTGCCCTAGACACAGCTCTGGGGCCTGGAACCATGAGAACCAGACTAGGGGACCTGGGGCTTTGCTCTGGCCCCTCCTCTCCTCACCCAAAGCTTCCTCACCCTGTCTCCATGACCCAAGCACTGGGTCTGCGATTCTCAGTCATTTTCCTTTCAGTAAATAAGTGAGGACACCAAGTATACTTTTGTGTATGAGATATCACTCCCCATATTTACCACACTGGGAATAAAGCTGTGTTTAATCATGTAACTATTTCATTTGGAATAATATGAATAACCCAATGCATGTTGACAGAAAGTATTCTTTTTTTAATAAATTACTTTATTTTATATACTTACGTCATTTTTCATTTTTATATAATGTGTGCATTTTCATTTTGGTTATATTCCCCATACAATTCCCAGCCCTTTTTCTGACCATAAACCCTCTTCTCCTCCCCCCGCCCCCACTGTAGTGTGTCTCTGGTCTATAGTTGCTTGTTGATTTTGATTTTTTACTTTATTGCAATTAGTCTTTATCCTGGTCTCTTATTTAGGTTTTCTAAATTCCTGCTATGAGTGAGACCATACGGTATTTTTGTTTTTCTTTCTGGCTTATTTCACTGAGCATGATCCCCTCCAGCTCCATCCATGTTGCTGCAAATTGCATGAGTTTATCTTTTTTGAATTCTGAGTAATATTCCATGGTGTATATAGTCCACATCTTTTTGATCCAGTCATCTATTTTGGGCATTTGGGTTGTTTCCAAAGCTTAGCTATTGTAAACAGTGCTGCCATAAACATAGGGGTGCAGGTGCCCTTTTGAATTAATGTTTCTGTGTCCTTTGGGTAAATACCTAGGAGTGGAATTGCTGGATCATATGAAAGCTCTATGTTTAGTAGGTCAAGGAATCTCCACACAGCTCTCCATAGTGGTTGGACCATTTTGCACTCCCACCAGCCGTGCAGGAGAGTTTCTTTTTCTCCACACCCTCGCCAACATTTGTTGTTGCTAGTTTTTTTAATATGTGCCATTCTCACTGGTGTTAGATGGTATCTCATGGTAGTTTTGATTTGCATTTCCCTGATTACAAGTGATGTTGAACATTTTTTGATATGCCTGTTGGCCATTTGCATTTCCTCTTTGGAGAAGTTTCTTTTTAGCTCTTCTGCCCATTTTTTGACTGGATTATTTTCTTTTTCTTGTTGAGTCTCATCAGCTCTTTGTAGATTTTTGTGATCAGTCCTTTATCATTAGTGTTGTGTGCAAAAATGTTCTCCCAGTCGGTGGGGTTTCTTGTAGTTTTGGTTATTGTCTCTTTTGCTGTGCAGAAGCTCTTTAATTTGATGTAGTCCCAGGTGTTTATCTTTGCCTTCACTATCACTGCTTTGGGTGACGTGTCTGTAAAGATGTCTTTGAGGTGCATGTCATGTAAGGTTTCGTCTGTATTTCCTTCTATGTATTTTAAGGTTTCAGGTCTTATGTCTAGTTCTTTAATCCATTTTGAATTGGTTTTTGTGCATGGTGTGAGGTAGTAGTCAAGCTTCATTCTTTTGCATGTAGCGACGCAGTTTTCCCAGCACCATTTATTCAGCAAACTTTCTTTAAATGAGAAAGTTTTCTTTAAAAAAAAAATATTTATTTATTTATACAAGCACTGGGTCCAGTCAGAAGCGCAGGAGGGTGAGAGAATTCACCAGAACCGGAGCAGGGAACAGAACAGGCAGAAGGACCGATGTACACTGCTGAGGGGAGCAGCGGGTGGCAGGAGAGGTCTGCGCACCATGTGGGACCCTCGCCAGTCGGCCGGGGATCGAACCGGCGCTGCAGAGGCTGCGGGCAGCTTCGCAACCCAGCGCTCAACTGCTGCGCCACCGGGGAGGCCGGAGAAAGTATTCTTAACAAAAATAACATTTCTGAAAATAATCAGGCCAATGAGAAGAGTGGATCTTTCGCATTTTTTTATTTTTGCAATTGTCTTTCTTGTCTGTCTCATTAGAAGACCTTTGGATTTTCTTCATATTTTCTTCTCCGTTTAGTCTGTTGTTCTGGTTGAAGTCTATGAAAAAATACACACTGCCTTACTATAACTATGCAGACACTGCCTTACACAAATATGTTGAAGTAGTGTTTCCAGACAATTTGGAATATTCCACTTTGATACTACGTTAAAACTATACAGTTTTAACCTTGGTATTTTCTCCAAGGTTAATTGCAAAGTGAAACCTGAAACAATATTATTGAATATTTCTTATTCTGTTATATTTCCATAGTCCTCTTGTTGGAGAAATAAATTCTGGCCTTTTACCCAGGCAGAGGAAGAACAAGGGGTCCTTCATAATGGTGAGGTCAGAAGCTTTATTATTCATGCATGAGGTCCCAGACCTGGGTAGCCCCTTAAGTCAGAGCACCAGTTTAAAGACCAAGGGTTCCTTTTATACACAACTGTGTCCATATCTGTTACATTGATAGTGACGTGGTTTTTGTGGAGTCTGTGGGTTTGGAGTATGGGGTCCTTGGGGTCACTCTGGGAAAGGTGTCGACAGAGCTCCCCTTTCAGCGACACATGGTGAGTTCCCCAGCAAGTTTCTCCACGAGACAAAGACACTAGTTATATTTAAAGGATAGGTTTATTAAGGCAAGGGAGGGACAGAAGAGTAAAAGACACTTGTATAGACACAAGCGGGCAGGAAGAGCTGCCCCAAAAGGGACAGGTTTGCTGAGAGAAGCCTGTGTGGTTGCAGGCGGGCAGCCTTGAGGAGAGCGGCCTTCGCTGAAGGAGGTCAGTGCAGAGAAGTCCAGGCATGGTGCAGGTCATGGGCAGGCAGGCAGGCAGCTACTGTCCTGCGGAGAGAGAGGGTTAGTAAAAAGAGGCATCTGCATAGACACAGGTGGGCAGTGGGAGTGCTGCCCTGAGCCTGTGCAGAGACTGCACTGATATAGTCCTTTGCTGTTTGGGAGGGGCCGCTCCTTGTGAGCTTTAGGGTTAGTTGCTGATTTTGGATAACTAAGCAGAAAGGGACAGCAGATCTGAAAGGGACAGCAGATTCCACCATGGGCTCACTCTCCATATCTTTACCTGTGGATGTGTGCTCTGATACCTACTTGGATGTTATGTGATCCAGGCATTGGTGCCTGAAGATCTTAGTTTTCACAACATGTAGTCTGTGCCTAAGGATCCTAGTTTCCATAACTGTGTTGACGGTTATGCTAATCTCTTCTACCCCCACCTCCTTGTGAGAGCCACATTTCTGGTCGTGTGGTGCTTCCTTTTGCAGTTTATTTATAATTTTTTTTTCATTTCTGTCCTCCATCAATAGCATCCTTTTTCAGCAGGCACAACCATTTGCTGCAAAGTCCCCCGACAAGACAAGGGGGGCCAGGCAAGGGGGTAAAGATGCAGGCATTTGGGGATGCCCTTTAAGAGATAGGCCAGCGGGTTGACTGCCCAAACTTGTAGATAAGGGTGCTGAGGCCCTGGCCATGCATCCTAAAAGGGAAAGAGCTGTGAGTAAGCAAACTTGTTAATTATGCCTGCATGGGAGTGTTCATTGTGTTACAGGGCAGGGAGAGGCCCCGCAAACCTGCCTGCTCTAAATAGGCTCTGCCATCCACTGCATCAATAGAAAACATGTAAGACTGTAATGGGAAGGAACTTGAATGTTAGGGGGAAAAGGATGTCCCAAAGCTAATTCCATATAGGCTTTGTGGACTCCACCCCCACCCCAGGTCAAAGCCAAAGACACTGGGAACTCCAAATCCCATCACCACCAAAGGGAAGGTGGCTGGGACCTGAGGGTGGGGTTAAGCAGCCAGGTGGATATAAAAGGCAGACACGTGGGCTTTGGGGGCCCCCCATATTTGGCTCTCCGCCAGCTCGCAGCATCCGGCCAGCTCTGAGAGTGACTTTGGGTTTCCAGGTCGTCGGATCAGGTAGGACGCATTAAAGACTTTATTTCCCTATTTTCTCCCTGAGTTGTACATTTTCCTTATTTCCTTTTCTCTTGTAAATAAACCTTTTATTAACCTTTTGTGTGTGTCTGTAGTAGAGTATTCATAAGTCCCTTTAAAGCACGCAGGTGAGGACCCACAGCCAGGAACCCGTTTAATATCGGGGTTGCTCTATAACATGAATACAATTAGTAATCAATACAGAAAAGACAAAGAATATAGTTTCTAAATCAAGCACCCATGTTACCCATCCCCTTGTGGGTAAAAGACCACCCAAATGGTCTTTCGGGCCAGAGCAAGGCCCGGAAGCCTGCCACAAATCTAAAGCATCTTTTAGTGGGGACCCAGAGAAGAGGATCAAAAATAACCAGACAAGATTGGGAGGAAAAGAGAAAATTCAAAATCAAGATAAAAGCTGCCATTGTCACCTCCCATGGGTCTCTCACCCACATCAGTTTCAGGACCAAAAGGTAAGCGCAGTTTCTTCACGTGTCTCTCTGTTCCATGTGCCTCCTCCAGGTCTCCTTATGGCTCCACCCTGCTTCCTTCCTTCCTCAGTCTCTTCTGCAGCTTCTTCTCTTCTCTTTAGCTCCACCCTCCTTTGAGTGGGGCAAGGGAACCTGGACCTTCCCCTTTTCCTGGGCAGCACCCTGTTACAATTGCACCAAGACTGGAAATTCTGCTGGAATCTTTATTATATTCATTGCTCAATAATATATGTTCTCATCACTCTCTTGCATATTGGTTGGGTCTTGTGCTAACCTGTGATTTTTTTAAAGTAATATAGTGTTCCACTAAGTTAGAAAGATCTTCAGTATTCATTACACTGTAATCAAATTATTTTTTAAAAAAATGGGGCTCACACAAGGAGCAGGGGGTAGAAGGGATTAACACAGCCATTGACACAGATCTAGAAACCAAGACCTTAGGCTCCAAAGCCTAGATTACAAAGCAGAAAATCCAACTGGGTATCAGACTGCTGTCTAGAGCACAGGCCCAAGGGTAAAGATATGGAGATTGAGCCCATTGTAGAATCTCCTGTCCCTTTCAGATTCTGCATAGTTATCCAACATCAACAACTAACCAGAAGGCTCACAAGGAGTGACCCCTCCCAAACAGAAAAAGACTATGTCAGTGCAGTCTCTGCACAGGCTGGAGGCAGCAATCCCTCTGCCCACCTGTGACTATGCAGGTGCATCTTTTCACCAATTCTCTTCTCTGCAGGGCAGCAGCCTCCTGCCTGGCCATTACCTGCATCATGCCTGCAGTTCTCTTCATTGACCACTCTCAGTGGAAGCAGCTCTCCTCAAGGCTGCCCGCCTGCAACCATGAAGGTCTCTCTCAGCAAACCTGCCCCTTTCGGGGGGCAGCTCGTCCTTCCCGCTTGTGTCTATGCAAGTGTCCTGTACTCTTCCGTCTCTTGTCTAATAAATCTGTTCTTTAAATATAACTAATGTCTCTGTCTTGTGGAGAAACTCGCCTGGGGAATCTTCGCGTGTCGCTGAAACAGGAACTCTGGTGAAACCTTTCCCAGAGTGAACCCGAGGACCCCACACTCAAACCCACTGACTCCAAAAACTCCATCATTAGCATACCATAGGTTATTAATATGCTTTTTTTTTAAAAAAAATTGATTTATTTATGCATACAAGAACTGGGGTAGAGACCAGAGGTGTGGCGGGTGAGAGGATTCACCAAAGACAGAGTGGGGAGCAGAACAGGCAGATCTACAGAAATCCACTGCTGAGGGGAGCATCAGGTGAGGCAGGAGAGGTCTGCTGTGCCATGTGGGTTGCTCCCTGGCCATGGATTGAACTGGTTCTGCTGCAGCTACAGGTCACTTCATAGTGCTGATGCTTAATCCCTTGCGCCACCAGGGAGGCCCCAGGTTATTTATATTCTAAAGTAAAGAAGCAATAACATCTTTTAAAAAGGTTTTATTCTAGTAAAGTAAATATTTAAAGCTGTAACCCACATAACAATATTATACATGGGATCCATTATAATTTGTGAGACTGAACAGAGTTTCTGAAAGAAAAATGTTTGAGACTTGCGGACCCACTCCCTGGGCCTGGACTCAGGGACACGGTGTGACAAAGGTCTCGGAGCAGGAGAGGAGGGGGCGGCAAAGTCCCAGGTCTCGGGGTGTGGCTGTCTGGGTCTCAGTCCCCAGCGCGGGGTGCAGGGCTGGAAGGTGACTGCTGGGGATTCGCCCTCCCCCCTCAGTTCCACTTCTGGGCTCACAGCCTGGGCGGGTCCTCCTGCCTGGATACTGGTGACTCACCCCAGGGCTCACTCCCCATTGCCTGGAAGTCTCCGGAGCAGCCAATCAGCAGCCCCGCGGCTCCTGTTACAAAGTCCACACTCACCTGCCGGGACTCCGTCTCCCCAGACCCGGAAGAGGCGCGTCCTGGGGGATGGGGGACGCAGCCCTCCTGCTCCTGCTCGCGGTGGCCGCGGCCCCGAGGGAGACCCGGGCGGGTGAGTGCGGGTGGGGAGGGGACAGGGCGCTCCCAGAGGCGGGAGCGAGGGCGTGGGCGGGCGTGGGAAAGGCGCGACCTCGCCGCTGCCCTAGTTGTCCCCCCACCTCGGCCCCGCCGTGTCCTGGCCCCTTTCCGTCCCCCCGAGACCCCAGCCTCCTCTGGCCCCCCCGAGTCCCGGCCATTTTCGTCCCGCAGCCGCTTTTCACTCTCACTCGTCTTTCACCCACTTTCTGTCTCGTGGGCGCCCCCCCGGGACTCGAGCCCCCAAAAGGGAGAAGAATAGCCCGGGTCTCCCCTCCCGTCCCCAGGGTCCCACTCCCTGAGGTATTTCTCCACCGTGATGTCCCGGCCCGGCCTCGGGGAGCCCCGCTTCATCTCCGTGGGCTACGTGGACGACACGCAGTTCGGGCGGTTCGACAGCGACTCCCCAGGCCAGAGCTTGGAGCCGCGGGCGTCCTGGGCGGAGCAGGTGCGGCAGGAGGACCAGGACGACTGGGACTGGAGGACACAGATGCTAAGGGAGGGCACACTGTGGTACCGAGCGCAGCTGGACCTCGTGCGCAGCCTCTACAATCAGAGCGAGACCGGTGAGCTGGCGCGGGTCGGGGCCGGTTCAGCACCCCCATCCCCACGGGCGGGGCGGGGGGTGGGGGAGCTGCTCAGGGTCTCCCCCTCCAGGCTTCTCTGCAACATGCCCAGGAACAGCCCGCGGGACTTTCACCCCCTTTCATTCTGTTTAGTTTATTCCCGGCGGGGGTGGGCGCGGGTGGGGACAGGCTCTCACACCTTCCAGAAGATGTCTGGCTGCGACTTGGAGCCCGACGGGCGCCTCCTTCGCGCGTACAGACAGTTTGCCTACAACGGCGCGGATTACCAGGCCCTGAACGGGGACCTGCGCTCCTGGACCGCGGCGGACACGGCCGCTCAGATCACCCAGCGCCAGTGGGAGGCCCAGGGTGAGGCAGAGAGATTTAGAGGCTTTGTGAAGAACAAGTACTTGAGGTGGCTGTGCACATTCCTGGAGTACGGGAAGGAGACTCCGCAGCGCACAGGTAAGAGGGGCCTGGAGGCCTCCCAGTCCTCCCCTGCCTGGAGTCACTGCGGGAAATGAGTCCTCTCTCTAGTGCCGAGAGGGGGGACTCCCCTGGGTTTCATGTTCTGCCCTAGAGAGACTCCCAGAGACTCCTGCTTCTCCTGAAGGACAGTGAAGGGATCCAGTCTCTCCTGAGAAAGACAGACAGTCCCTGACATCACACGTCACCGGGTCCTTCTGACCAGGGGCCAGTTTGAGAACCACGAGTTTCTCTCAGTCTTGTTTCTGGTCTGAGAACATTTTCAGTTATGTGATTCCTGCTTTTCTGTGTC
Organism: Talpa occidentalis; assembly: GCF_014898055.3. Lineage (NCBI taxonomy): Eukaryota > Metazoa > Chordata > Mammalia > Eulipotyphla > Talpidae > Talpa > Talpa occidentalis. Next base: position 54,575,226 of record NW_023601322.1, read on the forward strand.
ATTCACCTTCCACCCAGGTCAGGAATAAAAAGTCTGTGTTCCACTCCCTCTGCTTCATCCTACCCTGGGTTCTCATCCTCATTCTAAAACTTTCTAAGGAATAGGAGATTCTCACAGATTCCCCAGATTAGCCTGTTTTTTACATTTTATGCTTCTAGCTGTTACAGGGCAAACCCTAATATAAAATGGGGTTTCCTGACTGTGGGTCCTCACCTGCGCGCTTAAAGGGGACTTATGAATGCTAAACTGCAGACACACACAAAAGGTTGATGAAAGGTTTATTTACACGGGAAGGGGAATGGGAAATGAATAACTCAGGGAGAAAAAGAGGGAGATAAGTTCGTAAATGCATCCTACCCGTTCTGCTGACCTGGAATCCCAGTGACCCACGGAGGTGGCGAAACCTAGCACGCCTCGTGGCCAAGCCAGAGACTCCCGGCCACATGACCAGTTAAATACCCAAACGGAGAGCCTAGTTACTTAACTCCACCCTCAGGTCCTCCCAACCTTCCCTTTGGTGATCGTGGGATTTGTAGTTCCCAGTGTCGTGGGGGTGGAGTCCACAAAGCCTGTATGGAGTTTTCTCAGGACATCCTTCACCCCTGTCATTCCTGTCACACCAGTTGTCTTGTCCATTGTGAGGATGGTCTCATGAGGATTCCTCAGTGTCCATGGAGGAAACACAAAGTGAGTTTTCTGATTTACCACCTCAGATCCCCCAAGGACACCTGTGACCCACCACCCCACCTCTGAGGATGAGGTCACCCTGAGGTGCTGGGCCCTGGACTTCTACCCTGCAAACATCACCCTGACCTGGCAGCGAGATGGGGAGGACCTCACCCAGGAGATGGAGCTGGTGGAGACCAGGCCTGGGGGAGATGGAACCTTCCAGAAGTGGGCGGCTGTGGTGGTGCCTTCTGGAGAGGAGCAGAGATACACGTGCCACGTGCAGCATGAGGGGCTATTGGAGCCCCAAGTCATGAGATGGGGTAAGGAATAGGATATGGGCACTGAGGCTGTTCTCGGGGCCATCAGGAGCCCTTCTGGAGCCCTTCAGAGGCTCAGGATAGGTCTGGGCTCAGGGTGTGATCTTCCCTTCCCTTCCAGTGCCCCCTCAGTCCTCCATCCCCACCGTGGGCATCATTGCTGGCCTGGTTCTCCTTGGAGCTGTGCTCACTGGAGCTGCGGTGGCTGAAGCTGTGATGTGGAGGAAGAAGCGCTGAGGTAGGGAAGGGAGTGGGGGATCTTGTCCACTGAGGGCTTTCACATCCCAGGGAGAACTTGCCCTGCCTGGTTAATGGGAAGTACCATCCACACACACGGGTTTTGCCCAGAGGGCATTTGGTCAAATCCCCCCTCACCTCCTTTCTTCATTTTTCCCAGTCCTGACCTGGGTCTTTAGTTACAGTTCTGGAAACTTCCCTGTTGTGCAGGATTAAAAGATTCCTTTAGGTGTTCTGACTTGATTGCTCCCTGGTCTCACATGATGTTTCTTTCCACAGGAGGACAAGGAGGAAGCTACACTCAGGCTTCAGGTAAGTGTGGATCAAGGGTTTGATCCCTGAGCCCCTGGGGACAGTGTAAATGGACTCCATGGGGGAGTCACCTTTATTGGTCCCTCCTGTGGTCTCATGTCTGACCAGGTTCTGCATGCATGTAAATGTTTATAGCAGAACACCCATAAATGTGAGCCACCCATAGTGACTAACTTCAAAAGACAACAGCATTTAAATAAATAGAACAGGGCTTCCCCAGTGGTGCAGTGGTTGAGCACTGGGCTGTGCCCGAATCTGCCCGCAGCCTCTGCAGCACTGGTTTGATCCCAGGCCGCCAGCGAGGGTCCCACAAGGTGTGCAGATCTCTCCTGCCATGCCTACTGCTCCCCTTAGTAGTGTACTTTGTCAGTCTGCCTGTTCTGCTCCCCGCTCAGGCTCTGGTGAATTATCTCACCCTCCCGCGCTTCTGACTATACCCAGTGCTTGTGTAAATAAATGAATAAATCTTTAAAAAAATAATAATAATAAATAAATAAATAGAACAAAAATAAGTTTTGCAGGAAGATATCTGGGAAATTCTGCCTTAACCTGGTGTTGCAGGTTAACACCATCAGTGATGAGTCAGGTGGACATGATGAGCGCTGATGTGTTGAATGGAAAATGGCCTTGCACCCCTGGGGTCTGCTTTCCCAAACCCACAGTCCCAGTCAAAAAAAAAAAACTAAATTGAGGGACAATAGTCCTGAGCAGTGCTCCTTGATGGAAGCCAAGAGTAGAAAATTTAGGGTGGAGGGGTCACATGACCAGAAAGTGGAGGTGGAGGTAGAAGTGGTTAACATAGTCATTAAACCAACTATATAAATGAAAAATGCTTGGGGCCAGCTGAGATAGCAAGTATCAGATGCTACAAGAAATATAAGGAGGCACAGACCAGAGATGGCATGTGGGGATGGAGCCATTGCAGAGACTCGCTGCTCCTGACAAATGAAGCTTGTCACATCATAAGAATAATTAATTTAAAGACAGATGACAATCCCACAAAAGAATGAAGCCCCCCCAACAAGAACACTACCTCCGTGCCCTTTCTGCCCCAGGATGACGCAGCTTTGCCCCCAAGGCTGCTGCCTGGGGCCTGCAGGCTTCTCCTAACACACCCGCCCACTCCAGGGGCAACAATTCCTGCCTGCTTGTGTCTACACAGACATCTTCTTCTTTCTCTCTGTGTGTGTGTGTGTGTGTGTGTGTGTGTGTGTTTGTGCCCTCATGCCACTGAAAGGAGGACTCTGGTGAAGCTTTTTTTTAGAGGTGACCCAAGAACCCCCACCTGTGACCCCAACACATCTCCTAAACATCACTCCTCACCAATGTCAATGCTATAAAAACAAGAAAAGTTTGAGAAACTGTCATCCAGGCAAACTGGATGGGATTATGGAGCATAAAATGGACAGTAGCAAACACTAATGAAAGTATGGCATTTAGTAATTATGTCAACATTGCTGCATTAGTTGTAAAAAAATACCTGTACTCATGTAGGATGTTAACAAAATGGAAATGGTGTGGGATAAACAAGACCTGTACTACTGCTGCAACTTTTCTGTAAATCTAACAGTGTTCTTTAAATGTTATTTTTTCAAATGCCCTCATTATTTAATAGGCTGTAGAAGGAAAATTTTTTCTCTTTTCCAATTTTCCCAGGTATCGCCATCCAGGGACTGGAGAGAGGGGTTCTGTGAGAAAAGCTGGAAACCTCACACACAGGGCAGGCTCGGGAGTCTCCTTTCCTCTGAGCCCTGCTTCTCTGACTCCTCACAGAGCATCTCACCCCAGGACGCCGCCCTCCAGGACCCCCAACTCTGCCCACCTCAGCCCCCGCCCCGTCCTGGCGGCTCCACCAGAATCCGGAGCAGCGCGGCAGCGCCCCCGTGTGGCCACAGGGCTGAGCACAGGAGACCAGAGCTGCCCTTTCTCCTGCTCAGCCAGGCCCTCCCCAGGCTCGCTGGGCCTCCAGCGGCAGGACAGGGATCTGTGAAAAGGGCACCAGGTCTAGTGACAAGTGACAGGTACTCAAGTTACCTCCCTAGGGAGTCCTAGGGACTCAAGAAAGCACATAGTTTCCAAGTCATAACAACTGGTACTTATAGGAGGAATGTAGAGGATCCAAAGAAGGGATCAGGAAAAAAAAGTAATAATAATAAAGTAAAATTGAAAATGAACATGCAACTGTAACCCAGAGACATTCTGCAGGAGGGGAGAAGGTAGTAGGATCAAAACAAGGGTGGGAAGAGCACGAGGGACCACGGTGACAGTCCACGAGTGAACGGGTGGAGGGAATTTCACGGGGACTATAACCGAGATGAAAATGCGTACATTGTACAAAAATGAAAGATGATGTTAAAAAAAAATAAAAACAACTGGTTCCCACATTCTTTGCAGATACCCCAAATAAAGAGGGTCCTTCAGTTTCTGGAGTCCTTTTTTTTTTATGCAACAACTTTATTGAAAGAAAAGTACAATGAAATATTTTGAAAGCTTAAAAGGGAGATATATTTAAGAAAACTCCCTTCAAGCACACGACAAAATGAAGAGTGGACTCCTGGGTGTTGTACTAAGACGGGGTGCACCCACTCCTCAGTTGTGTCCCAGAAAAGATCAATTTCTGCTGCTTAGAGAGAATGCCTCCTTGTCCTGGATCTTGGCCATGACGGTCTTGATGGTGTCACTGGGCTCCACCTCAAGGGTGACGGTCTTACCCGTCAGGGTCATCAAGATCTGCATCCCAACCTGGAGGTGGAGGACCAGTTGCAGGGTGGACTCCTGATGTTGCAGTCAGGGTGGCCCATCATCCACCTGCTTCCTGGCACAGATCAGCCTCTCCTGGTCATGGGGGAGGCCCTCCTTGTCCTGGATCTTGGCCTTGACAGTCTTGATGGTGTCACTGGGCTCCCCCTCAAGCATGAGGGACTTACCCATCAAGGTCTTCACAAAGATCTGCATTGTCAAGCGGTGGTGACAGCAGTGCATGGAGCACAGCTACAGCTCAGCTCGGGACTCCAGGGTCCGTTACTTCTTCCTGTTTCTGTTTCCAAGGATGAAGTGCCCCCTTCTTGGAATCAACCCTAAATTCTCCCCTAAGACAAGGAGAGGGGTCTCAGAATAGAATCTCAGGATCTACTCTAGACCCTCTGTGTCTTCATGAGTGCCCATGTGACTCCTGTGCTTGCTGAAGTGGGGCTTCTTGGTCTCTGTGCCTTCTGCAAGTGGTGTTGGACTGTGCAATTTACTCTGCTGAATACCAGGGGTCCTAGGGTCCAGTCCTGCTCCTTTCTCTTCTGCAAAGAAAGAAAATGGAAAGAATTACTCCTTGGGTGACCTCATTCATGGTCGAGGGTTATCTATCTCTATCTCATCTCCCAAAGCTATTTCTCAGCTCAGACGATCCACCTGTGCTACAGGCGTGTCTGTCCAACTGCCACCATCTCTGATTTTCTGGTACATCTCAGTTTCCACATTCCTAAATTGAATACCTAGGATGCCATTCCTGAAATGTATTACTTCTAGAACCTTCCTCATATCCCTGCAGGCCCTCCACATCTCTACTCCACAGTCTGGAATACGAGTGTCAATCTTGACCCTCTTTCCACAGTCCAGATGTTCCATTAGGAAATGCTGTCAAATCCATCTCTAAATATACCCACATCCATCACTTCATATTATTTTCCTGCTCACAGTCCAACAAGGCCACCAACCTCTCTGTCCTGGAATCTGCACAGGTTTCGTACACTTTTCTTTCCACCTCTCACTCGTCAACACTTGATTCTTCACAGCAGTCAGACTGAGGCTTCTAAAGAGAAATCTCACAAGTTGATATCTGTCCAGAAAAGTTGTGTAACCCCACAACTTACACAGAGAAAAGTCAAAACCCTTTCAACATGCTTGAGGCCTGCATGGTGTCATTTCTATTACCCTCTGCTCCAGCCAGCTGGCCTCCTTGCTCATCTCAGTCACACAGACACATTCCTGCCTCAGGCATTGGCACTGGAGGTTGTCCTGCCTGATCACAGCTTCCCTGGACAGACTTGTGGACAAGCTTTCCCTCAAATTTTTTCTCAACAATCCTCTAAGTGAAGAGCACTAGGAAGACAGCCATCCTCCCTGTCCCCGCACGCTGACTCTGGTCACCTTCCCACAACCCTTACCCACTGCTAACCAGACACGTCCCTTATTTACTATCACACAGACTCCTGTCTCCCCTTCCCACTAGGACACACGTCCACAGGCCTGCAAGCTGGGGATGTTTTTAGTTCATTTAGGTTTCCTACATGAAAAACAGCCTGTCACATATTTGATACAACAATTATCAGTTGAATGAATGATCAGTGTAGAGCACTTCCCTATTCTAGAAACAGTATCTTTAGTAATGTGGCCTCAGACCACTTGCTATGCACAACCTCTACTCACAGTGACATTAACGCTGCCTCTGCTTCTCTCACAAGCACTACGCTTCCCTCCTCTTCCCCCTTCCTTCTACACACACCACAGACCACAAGCATAATTCTTCAGAAAGGATAATCCTGGTTTTATGGGTCTGACTTTTCAACAGTGAGTGTGATTTTTGACTCATTTAAAAATCCCATAAATTTGGAACCGAGTCAGCACTGGGATAACTACACTTAAGGACAGGGTTGGGGGCAGCTGAGAAAACAGATATCCAACAGGAACTTATCTAAGAGGAGAAATTATGTGATCCTTCTCTCTACTAATACCAGAACTTGATTTGTTAAAAAGAAAAAAATAGGGGCCTCCCTGGTGGCACAAGGGGTTAAGATGCAACCTATGAAGCTATCCACAGCCACTATGGCATGAGTACAATCCCCAGCCAGGGATCTATACACATGGCGCAGCAGACCTCTCCTGACTTTCCCGCTGCTCCCCTCAGCAGTGTATTTCGTCAGTCTTCCTGTTCTGTTCCCCTCTCTTCTCTGGTGAATCCTCTCACCCTCCTGCACATCTGGCCTGTACCCCAGTTCTTGTATAGATAGATAAATCTTTAAAAAAAAAAGTTAGAATCATTCATATGCCTTTCCAACAAAAAAGGAGAGTCCCATGGTGTTCTTGCATCACCTGGGAGGCACTGCATAAATATGTAAATGTAGAGCCAGAGTCCTACGAGAGATAGACTTAAAGATGTGGGTTTTTTTGTATTCCCTTACATCCAAACTCAAGGTTTCTTTTTCCCTTTTAGGACCCTCCAAAATTCACTCCCAACCTGCTCAGCCCCTTGCCATACCCCTGATGGCCTTCTCTCTGGTCTGTGCATTCTGAACCTCTTGGTTAGTTTTGTCTCCCGCAGGTTAAAAACTATAAACCTTCAGCTTGCAGGTATCTCCTGGACAGACCCGCTCAGACAGGACACCGCTGCCCTGCCTTACTTGGCCCCTCCCAGTAGGGAGTAGCCAGATAGATGCTAAGCCTGCCCCCTACCCTGGAGGCTGCTCTGGTACCATGCTCTCTCTGGCAGGACTGAGAAAATCTGAAACCAGGAGAACATGGGGAACAGTAAAGGCTGAGATACAGGCCTATGCATAACTCCATCTAAAAGCTGGGTCTCCTCCCTACATGTGTGGGAGGCTTACAGCATACTGAAAAAGGAACCCAAACTCATATGAACATGACCTTCAAAATAGAAAATTTTTGATTCTGCCTGTGTGCTTAATCCATATGTTGTCAGGAAATGTTCATGTTAGTTATACTGCATCCTATTCCATGTATGGTGTTACTTGTAGTGACTCTTATCTGCAACAATGTATCAATCATATATATTGGGAATCTAGTTCAAATGTCACACTCTTAATACTAAAACAGCCGGTAGCCACATGAACTCCGGGATCGGTGACAAGAGACTCTCCTATCACATTCATACAGGAGTTGCTGCATCACTTAAAACACCACACCAGGGTCTCCCCTGGTGGTGCAGGCGGTTGAGTGCCAGGCTGTGAAGCTGTCCACAGCTTCTGCAGCACCTGTTTGATCCTGGCCAGCGGGGGTGGGTCCCCATTGCGCGGCAGACCTCTTCTGTCATGCCCGCTGCTCCCCTTAGCAGTATATTTCGTCAGTCTGCCTGTTCTGTTCCCCACTCTGTCTCTGGTGAATCCTCTCACCCTCCTGCGCATCTGGCCTTTACCCAGGTTCTTGTATAAATAAATAAATAAAATCTTTAAAAAACAAACAAACAAAAATCACCACACCAAAAGAGTCATACAGGCTATGCCAAAACTAGTTATACTTTGCTTTAAAAACAAAAAGGGAGATATGATGGGAGCCTGCTGCCCTCAAGGGAGCTGGAGTATTTGGAGAGGTCCTGTTTACTCTGCACACTGAGTTCCAGGACGTTAGAAGTTCCGCAAACAAAACTTCTTCCCAGAACTGACTCCTGTTCTCTGAGGATGTGCTGGCTTGTGCACATGTTCCCTGCTAATCAGGAAAGCTTGTTCCAGCAGTAACTTAATAATCTGTAGAAGCACAAACACAATTGCGTGCTGTTTTCTTGTTCTTTGTTCATGTCTTTAATAAAAGCTTGGGCTGGGAGAGTGAGAGGCAGAGCTGCTCTTGACGACACTCTCCCAGCCTCCCCCCGTTGCAAATTCATTTAGAGTCTTTGTTGATGGCAGAAAATTTCATCAGTTGCCCTGTCTGCAGCAGATATTGAAGTCACAAAATGAAGATGAGAAGAAATCCTGCATCACTCAGTCCCCAAAAGGCAACTGGCTCACACTGTGAAGGAAAATGATCATGAACAAAGTTAGGGAAGTGTTGACCTTCTCCATAGTCCACCGCATCCTCAGAATGTCTCCCTCACAGCTTCCCCATCACCTGGTCCCATCCTCTCTGGCCCAGCCCCTCCCACCGCAGGCCTCCACGGTCTCACCTTTAGGGGCTGAGAGAGACACATCAGAGCACTGGAAACTGTCACTTCCTGGGGAAGGACAAAACAGAACCTGATCAGAGCCACGAGAGATGAGACCACAGGAGGGACTGATGTGGGTGACATCCCCAAGGGCTCCATCTACACTGTCCCCAGGGGCTCAGGGACCAAACCCCTGATCTACACTTACCTGCAGCCTGAGTGTAGCTTCCTCCTTGTCCACCTGTGGGAAGAAACATCCTATAAGACCACAAATGAGTCAGGCCATGAAATCCTAAATGAATTCTCTGGGTCACAGGGAAGTTTCCAAAACTGTGCCTGAGGACTCTGGGCAGGACCAGGAGATATGAAGGAAGGAGATGAAGGGCAACTGGAGCAACCACCTCCTAGAGACTGTCCTCAACAGGGACCTTCCCCTCTGACATTTGCTGGGAATCAGGATCCCATGATCAGAATTGTTGGAGATCCCCTAAGGCATAAAGTGCTGAGAAAAGGAAAACATCAAAGTCATGGTTGGAAGACGTGTCAGCACAGGTCCAAAGACTGGCCCGTGTATAGATCGGGATGTTCTTTCTTGTGTCTGCGAAACTATGTCTGGGGGACAAACTAGATTAGAAAATAAACAGAATAACCTGATAGCGCAGAACCTTGGGGTGAATGTGTGCCTGGACAAGGCTAATGCCAAGAGAATGCTCATTGCCTAGTAACTAACCAGGAGGGAGGGGGCAGTTTGTAGCAATAAAAATGAGTTGCACCAGGCACTCAGGAAGCTCCAGCACAAATGAGAGGCCTTGTGTGCCCCGGGTCCCACTTCTCTTAAACTCTATTTTGTGTCTGTCATTTCTTTACTTCCTCAGTTCAATCAGATTCCTCTCTCAACCCTGTTCACCAGAGCTGGACTCTGGCAAGAATGATCAAGGTGAACAAGTGGTGATTCATTTTTATAAGTGGTTTACAAAAGACTGAGGAGTAGCAATCAGCTCCAGACTGGGTAACACAGTATGTGGATGGTACTTCCCATTACCAGGTAGGCCAAGTTCTACCTGGGATTTGAAAGCCCCCAGTAGACAAGACCCCCCACTTCCCTACCTGAGTATTTCTTTTTTTTTTAAGATTTATTTATTTATTTATTTTAAAATATTTATTTATTTATTTATGGAAGAACTGGGGTACAGGCCAGATGTGCGGGAGGGTGAGAGGATTCACCAGAGACAGAGCGGGGAACAGACCAGGCAGATGGACGAAATACACTGCTGAGGGGAGCAGCGGGTGCGACGGGAGAGGTCTGCCGTGCCATGTGGGACCCTCGCCAGCTGGCAGGGATCAAACCGGCGCTGCAGAGGCTATGGACAGCTTCACAGCGTGTCACTCAACCAACTGTGCCACCAGGAGAGGCCCAAGATTTATTTATTTTTATACAAGAGCTGGGGTACAGGCCAGATGCGCAGGAGGGTGAGAGGATTCACCAGAGAAGAGAGGGGAGCAGAACAGGCAGACTGACAAAATACACTGCTGAGGGGAACAGCAGGTGGAACAGCAGAGGTCTGCTATGCCATGTGGGAATCTCCCTGGCTGGCCAGGAATCGAACCCGCACTGCAGAGGCTGCGGACAGCTTCATAGCACTGTGCTCAACCCGCTGCACCACCGAGGAGGCCCTACCTGAGTATTTCTTTTTCCACATCACAGCTGTAGCCACCACAGCGCCAGTGAGCACAGCTCCAAAGAGAACCAGGCCAGCAATGATGCCCACGGTGGGGATGGAGGACTGAGGAGGGGACACTGGAAGGGAAGGGAAGGTGAGACTCTGACCCACAGGCCTCACCCTGTCCCTCTAAAAGTTTCCAGAAGGGCTCCTGATGCCCCTGAGAAGCTCTTTTCCCAAGTTCCCTTCTTACCCCAAGTGAGGACTTGGGGCTCCAGCAGTCCCTCATGTTGCACATGGCATGTGTATCTCTGCTCCTCTCCAGAAGGCACCACCACAGCCGCCCACTTCTGGAAGGTTCCGTCTCCCCCAGGCCTGGTCTCCACCAGCTCTGTCTCCTGGGTTAGGTCCTCCCCATCTTGCTGCCAAGTCAGGGTGATGTCCGCTGGGTAGAAGCCCAGGGCCCAGCACCTCAGGGTGACCTCATCCTCAGAGGTGGGGCGGTGGGTCACATGTGTCTTTGGGGGATCTGAGGAGAAGGGTCAGAACAATTACACTTTGGGTTTTTCCTTCACTGAGACTGAAGCAGCCTCATGTGAACATCCTCAGAATGGACAGGGCAATGGGTTTGGAAGAGGAAGCACAAAACCTATAAACCATCCTGATCAGGGGAGTCTGGGATAATCTCTTTCTTAGAATGGGTAAATCAGGATAAGAGCTCAGGATAGGAAGATGCAGGTCTCTAAGGAGGAGAACACAGACTTATGCTCCTGACATGGGGACTCAAAAAAGCAGGAGCCAGATCTGAAAAATGCTAATTAGACCAAAAACAAGACATAGTAAGAAACTGATGGTCCCCAAGATGGCTGCCAGGTCAAAAGAATCCAGTGAAGGGTGATGTCAGGGATGGCCTCCCCTCCAGCTCAGGAAAGACGATTCCTTAACATCCCTTCAGAAAAAGTAGGGCCCTGTGGGGAGTCTTTCTAGCACAGAACAGGAAACCCAGGAGGTCTCCTCCCTCTCTGACCAAAAAGAGGGCTCTGTTTTTTATTTTTAAGATGTATTTATTTATGCATACAAGACCTGGGGTACAGGCCAGAGGTGGGGGGTGGGGAGGTGAGAGGACTCACCAGAGACACAGTGGGGAACAGATCAGGCAGATTGACTGAAATACACTGCTGAGGGGAGCAGCAGGTGAGACAGGAGAGGTCTGCTGCGCCATGTGGGTGTCCTACCAGCCAGGGATAGAACTCATGCTGCAGAGGCTGCCAAAAGCCACACAGTGCCGTGCTTAACCCCTTGCGCCTCCAGGGAAGCCCCAGAAAGAGGTCTGTGTTCGACCATTACTCTATTTTCCCCGGAGGTGTCAGCCTGAGGGAGATCTGAAGCCACCGAGGCCTTGCAAGGTCCCTCTTACCTGAGCGCTGCAGCGTCTCCCTCCCGATTTCCAGGAATCTGCTCAGCAACTCCACGCACGTGCCCCTGAGGTAGTCCCTGCAGTACCGCAGGTCTCTCTCCCCCTCATACTTGCTCCGGGTGGTGGTCTGAGCCGCCTCATCAGCCTCATCCGCGGGGGTCCAGGAGCGCAGGTCCTCGCTCAGGGCGATGTAATAGGCGCCGTCGTAGGCGAACCGGCTGTACCCGCGGAGGAGGCGCCCCTCGGGCCCCACTTCGCAGCCTTCCATTTTATGGACGGTGTGAGAGCCTGTCCCCGCCCCGTCAGCCTCGACGACCCCCCTCACCCCCACACCTCTCCCCCCACCCCCATACCCCCCGCCCCGGGGAATAAACCTAAACCGAAACTGACCGCAGGGAGCAAAGCCCCGCGGGCTCTTCCCGGGGCGGGCCGGGGCGGGCCCACCTGCCTCAGGGGCGGCTCCGATGCGGGGTCTGGGGTTCCCCGCCCGTCTGCGGGGATGGGGTCGCGCCTTGGCGCTCACCCGCCTCGCTCCGGTTGAAGCGGCCGCGCAGGTCGAGCAGGTTCTCTCGGAACGTCCGTGCGGCGCCCGCTGCTCTCCGCGTCTCCTCCTCCCAGTACCCCGGGCCCAGCTACTCCATCCAGGGCGCCCGCGGCTCCATCCTCGGCCCCGGGGAGTCGCCGTCGAACCGCGCGAACTGCGTGTCGTCCACGGAGCCCACGGCCATGAAGCGGGGCTCCCCGGGGCCGGGCCCGGACATCGCGGTGTAGAAATACCTCAGGGAGTGGGAGCCTGGGGGCGGGAGGGGAGACCCGGGTTGGGGAGACAGGGCGGAGGGGAGGGGGCGAGGGGGGCGCTAAATTGTTCCGGGGCTGCGGGGCTGGAAGGGCCGAGACTCGGGGGGCAAAAGGAGGCGGGGCGGGGAAGGACCGGGACAGGTCGGGTTGATGGGGGACAACGGGGCGGCGACGGCGGAACCGACCCTTTACCGGGTCCAGCGCCGCCGCTGCAGCCACCGGGGGTTCCCTCGCCCCCTCCTCAGCGGCGGTTTCCCTCCCGACCCCACTCACCCGCCCAGGCCTCCGTCGGGGCCAGCGCCCCCAAGAGCAGCAGCAGGAGGTGCGGGGGCCCCATGGTCCTCGCCACCCGGCCCGAGACGCTGGGCGCCCCGGCGGGGCGGGTGGAGACCGCGGTGCCCGGAGCCGCGGGGACGCTGACCGGCTGCTCTGCGCCCTCAGGCCGCGGGGAGAGGGAACTGGGCGGAGCCGCCAGCGTCCAGGCGGGAGGGCCCGACGCCGGCCGTGCAGGGAGAGGTGCCCCTGGGGGGAGGTGGGGAGTCCCCAACAGCCGCCTTCCCCGCCCCACAGGGCCCCGGGACCGAGACCCGAGAGCCTCACCCCACACCTGGGGCTCGCCCCGCCCCCGCCCCCGCCCCCGCCCCCCTTCTGCGCCGAGAGCTTCCTCCAGGCCCGGGGCTGCCTCACCGGGTCTCACACTTTTTCTTTTCAGAGTCTCCGCGCGCGCAGCCGTCCGAGTTCTCAAGGACCGCCAAGGATAGTATTACGTGGACAAACCTATCATTCTTCACCATACCGGGAATAAAACCATTTTAAGCATGTTTTTATTTTATTTAGAAAATTATGAATAACCCATCGCATGTTAACTGCTTTAAAGAGAATCAGCTTTCTGAAAATAAGCATGGTGGTGAGAAGTGACCTTTTACAGTTTATAGTTTACAAGTGTCGTCTCTGTCTCATGGCAGTTGAGTTGTCATATTTTCTTCTGCGTTTAGTCTGTTGTTTTGGTTGGTCAATGAAAAATATACAGCCGTAAAGAAATATGTAGGAGTAGCATTTTATAATCTTTTAGGATAATTGTGAGTATTCAAGTTTGTTACAGCTTTGATAATAAATTGAAACTGTACAATGATAGTTTTTCACATGTTATTTGCCAAGAGAAACCTGATACACTCACTGAATGTTTTCTATTCTGTTATATTAATTCCAGAGACCTCTCTCGCATCTTAATAGATCTTGAACTATTATGATTTTTAAATGTAAAGCATTGTTTCACTAGGTTATATGAATAATGTGTTTATTATTCTAGAATCAAATTTTTAAAATCATATTTGTTGGGCATCCCCTGGTAGCGCAGCGGTTGAGCGCTGGTCTGCGAGCTACCTGCAGCCTCTGCAGCACGGTTTAGATCCCTGGTCGCTGGGGAGGGTCCCACATGGCGAGGAGACCTCTCCTGCAGCACCTGCTGCTCCCCTCAGCAGTGTATTTCGTCAGTCTACCTGTTCGTTCCCTGCTCTGGCTCTGGTGAATCCTCTCACCCTCCTGCGCTTCTGACTGTACCCAGTGCTTGTATAAATAAATAAATGAATCTTTAAAATAAAATAAAATCATATTTGTTTTATATTCCAAACATCTCAAAGGAAAAATTAGTTGATACGGAAAGTTGTAAAGCTTATTTAGGGATGGAACATAATTTTCTAATACCTGGTTTTCCCTTGGAGTTTGCATTTTATCATGGCAAGTAACTACTATCAGTTTACAACTGTCAGTAGATTTTCTTAAAGGAAAACACACATTCAATTTCTAGAAAGTGCCTACAAGTTACCTAAATCTATATAATGAGTTTTGTTATTCATTCCTTCAAATAAAGATGGTGTTGCCTGAAAAATAAGCCTATTTAACCTCATACAAATTGTTTTTCTTGGAACATACTACTTTAGATTGTAGCAGAAGTGATTTATATGTACTGAGCTTACATTGTTTCCAAATTTTTTCTCTCAGGGCTTGAGGAGATGCTTCCCTGCTTTCGTGAGCCTCCCTGTCCAGGACCCCGCAGCTCTTCCTACTGGACAGGGTGTCTCTACCCCTGTCCCTGCCACCTCCCCTTCTGCTCCCTCCTGTGCAGCCTGTAGGGCAAATGATTGTCAGGCTTTTCTGCCTTCCTAACATTAGGATTAATGATGGTGGATACGTGGGGTGGGGTGTGGGCATGCATAGGTGGGCATACCTGGGCTGAGACTCACTTATAAGTGCAGTGTCATGGGGATGCCAGCAGAAGAGCAGCAAGAGGAGAAAAGGGCAGAACCAGCAGAGCAGCAAAGGAGAAGCAGGACCACAAGAGAACGTCAGAGAGCCCAGAAAGAGTGAAGACCCACCAGGGGCTGGGAGGCCTGCTACCTCCCAGCCTCTGGTACCCCTCACTGCCGTGTACTACCTGGTAAAAAGCCCATTAAATTCCCGAAAAGCGGGCCTCCCCGGTGGCTCAGCGGTTGAGCGCTGGGTTGCAAAACTGCCTGCAGCCTCTGTAGCAACAGTTCAATCCCCGGCCGCCGGGCGAGGTTCCCACATGGCACGCAGACCTCTCCTGCTGTGCCCGCTGCTCCCCTCAGTAGTGTACTTCATCAGTCTGCCTGTTCTGCTTGCCACTCTGGCTCTGGTGAATTCTCTCACCCTCCCGTGCTTCTGACTGTACCCAGTGCTTATATAAATAAATAAACAATAAATAAATAAATAAATAAATAAATCTTTAAAAAATATCCCAAAAAGCCACCGCGTCTCCAGGACTCTCCTCCTTCACCCATCCGCATAGGTTCACGGAGATCCTGCACTGGCACTACATTGGCATAGGAGGTATGGAGCCCTCCAAAGGCCTCAGGAGGACCTGAGGAGAAGCTGACCATGAGCCTTTGACAACACGGGAGTCGCCATGACAGCACAGGTGGTGACCAAAGTGTAGGAGCTGCGGGAAGAGCTAAAGATGCTGCAGGAGCACAGGAGAGGGGCCCCAAGAGGACCAGCCCATGACCCCTGAGGCAGCAGAATCTTTGAGGAAGAAAGGAGCACGATTCGGAGGTCCCAGTGTTGATGCAAGGAAAAGACTGATGGATTTAGACTGACAATTCCACCAGAAGGCAGAAGAACCTTAAAATGTTGCCACTGTAATCTCCGCACAGGTCTCTCACCCACGTCTGTTTCCAGTGTCTCTCTCCATGTCCCCCAAGTCTCTGGCACAAGTCTAAGGCAGAGAAGCAATCACAGCTTCTTCACCTGTTTCCAGCTTTGCTGCTATTAGAGCCTGGAAGGGAAGGTGAAGACCTGGAACTGGGCACCTCCCTGAGCTGTGTGCGATGTGGGCAGTTTGTCAGGCCATTTGGCTACTGAAGCTGCTGTTTCGATGCTGATTGTCTGGTTCTGTGCTGGCCCCTCTCAGCAGCTCCAAGAGCATCTCGTGTTGTGTCTTCTACTGCCCTAGTGAGCTGGATACTGGCCTATTGTCTGGCTGCCATAGGCTCCAGGCCATCAGTGGCAGGAAGATGTCCTTTTGGGAGCAATGTCTTTTTTCAGGATAGTGGTTTTTTTCATCTTCAGTGGCAGGTGGGCACCATCTTAGATGCCTTTTGTTCAGGACTTCAAAATACTGGACATTGCTTGGGGTGAGATAAACAGCCCTTGTGGCCTCAGTGATTCTTTGACTTTCCTGTTTGTAAAATAAATCCCGTATTATTGTTCTCTGAACGTGAGTGGTCTTGCAATTGTGCACACGGGTGAAGAGCTCAGACAGTGACCTGTAAACTGTTTGGGCACTATCCTTGGCCGGTTTTAGTGCTTCTTTTGCCCTGTATCATTTTTATTCTGTTCTTTTCCTTTCAGACTTGTCTGGCTGCTTCTACCCCTTTCCTATGGGTCTCCACCAGAAGGTGCCTTAGTCTTATTGTAAGCTTTCAGGCCTCAGCGATCCTGCTCTGGGCCAACCCTGTTTGGCTGGACATTTATACCCAATGGGATGGTAACTTTGGGTGTTTCATTTAGTAACTACTTTAACTATGGTCTTTCTGTTCTCTTTATTGCACACTAAGTGTATTAAAGTCCTCTTCTATTGAGGATCTTATGCATTAGACTATGTCTTTATGCAATTGATGGCAGAACCCACTTAAACGTGCAGGTTTGAAGGTCTGGGGTGCTTCTCATGCAGCCCATTATCATGTCTGATACAGGGCAGCAAGGGACCCTAAATCTGTCCAAGGACACTGCCCAAATAGTTTACCATTCTGAGTTCTTCCCCCATGCACACAATTACAAGACCACTCAGGCTCAGAGGACAGCAATAATGGGGTTTATTTAAAAACCAGGGAAAAACAAAGAGTTACTAAGACCACAAATGGCCATTTACCTCACCTGAAGCATTGTCCAGTGTTTTAAAGTCCTAAACACAAATGTTGCCAAGTAGCGTCTTCCTGCCACTGAGGGCCTGGAGCACGTGGCTGCCAGACTATAGGCCAGGATCCAACTCACAAAGACAGCAGAAGACACAACAGGAGATGCTCAACGGAGCTGCCGAGATGCCCCAGCACACCACCAGACAAGCAACACTCAAAACAGCTGCTGCAGCGGCCAAAAGACCTGACAAATGGCCACACTCAAAGCTTAGAGAGGTGCCCAGCTCCAGGACTGTGCCTTCCCTGCCAGTCTGTAACAGCAGCAAAACTGGGAACAGTTTCAGTCACTAAGCTACTTTCAAAGCCTCCAAATATTTCCTCTCTGAGGTTGGCTGCAGACATATGGACATATATTCCTTTTTAAAAAGAACAAATTGCAAAATTTGCAGTACTGAATTCAAAATTTACTAAAGGTGCATTAATCAGGATGGTGTGATCCTGGCCTAAGTCCTGACAGGCATCAACAGAACAGATTAGAGTGTCCAGAAATAGATACACTTGGGCAATCACTTAATTTTTAACAAACACAGCAAAGTAATGCATTGGGTCAAGGAAAACCTTTTCAATGAAAGGTATGGGAACAATCGGATATTCAACCGGAAAGTTTGTTTAAAAGGAGCCTGAATATTCTTCAGCATTGCTCTCATCCAGCACCACACTCTGCTCTTGCCCTTTTCTAGTGACACATTAGTAATGTATCACTACTAATTAGTGTCAGCAATCAAGACAGCGTTTCCACTATTCCAGTGCTATTCCTACTACAGGGATAGCACCTTCTCTTTATTAAACAACAAAAAAAACTTTTTAAATTATTAAAATAGCAGTAGTCATTAATAGCATTTCCAGTAATAAAGAAAAAGTGCACAATAATTGTCCATTATCATACAACCCAGGAATCACTGAAATTGAGATGATGTTTTTAAGCTTCTACAAATGATATCATAAAATTTGTATAATGCCTTTTTTACCTAATACTATTTTTACACGTGCTTCTCTTTTTATGATTCCTTGCAATTTTATTATTTTTGTTTGAATGTAATGTGACCATATTAGCTTTCATTTCAACTTATGACATTTGTATGTCATTTTCATGACATTTCATTTCCCAAAGAAATAAATTTTAACTGCAAGCTAGATCCAAATTGCATATCTAATAAACGTCTATTTCTAGAGTATTGAACAAACTCAAGACTCTTCTATGGAAATTGCCCATTTCACAATCCTCTATCAAAAATGTAATTTGACTGTTGAGCAAGCAAGGAGGCAAGGGTGGAAAAAAATATTTTTTTTGTTATGTTAGACATATTTTGTGTACTTTGTATACTTAGTTATGACACTGACCACTAGGAAATTTAGGGAAGGTTTCAAAACTGAGCACTTCAAAACTATATTCAAGCATCCTGTTACAAGAAAAACCACAGAAGAGTCTCCAGGCAGTAAAAAGGATGACAGGTAAGATGGTCCACTTGCTGACTGCTGAAGTTCAGGCAACATGAACTTACTGGCCAATTATGGTCTCATCCAGGAATTTCAACATTATGTACAAGAATAAAGTTGGCCACTTCATGTGGCCTTCCACTATAGCCGACTTTGTGAAGTGAAGACCAGAGAGAGGCAAACTTCAGGGAGAAAGAAGACAGGAGGAAATGCAAAAAAGGAGAAGCAGATTTGGACCAAGAGCGCTTCCCAGAATGTGTCAGCTTAGTTGGGTTTCACTTCCTTCCAGAACTCAAGAGCATTCCTGCCTTTGAACTCTGTGAAACTTCTCAATCATTGCAATACCCAGCTCCCAACTTACTTTATGTCAAATCAAGTTTCTGTTAAAGAGACCCATATAATACAAAATGAATATGACTTGTGGGAGATTTTTCTCACATCAGCAACCAACCCTCCTCATGTTTAGTATATTCTTTGACTTTGTCCTTGGAGAGATTTAGTCCTTTAACCTCAGGGTCCCTGTGAGCTATAAACTTAGTGTTTCCAGCTCACATACTGAGGTGCTGATAGAATTACCCAGGTCCTCTCTGCTCTCCTGAAGTCTCAGTGTCAAATTTGTATGCATATTTTCCTGTCTTGAGAAAATAGCTTATCGGAATGCGTAAGATTCAATAATCAGTGTGACTCCTTCAAGTAGCTTAATTCTAGTGCCTTTCTAATCTTGGAAATGAAATCAAATTTAATTTGCTCTATTACTGTTCCCAATGTAGTCAATGATTGTAATACTCTGAGAAGGAAGTATTTGTTGATTTTTGAATGTCAGTCTGTTTTCAAAATTTTTGTTGGGTGAAACATAAACTTATATGGCATATTACAACATGAAGAATGCCATTCACTAACAATGTTAAAATATTTTAGTATTACCAATGCAATTTTTATTGGTCCATATAGCTGAAGGGTATGTCTAGAAAGACAATAAAATCATAAAGATATGTCTAAAATTAACAGAACTCTAAAATATTCTGATATGAATTTTTCTCTCATATGACCAAGAAAATTATCTTTACAATTCATTTGGCAATTCTGTCTACTTTGTATGAGATATTTTTCACTTTAAACCAGTTTATAGATATATTAGGTTTTAGACACTTGATTTCACTGTACTTCTGTAAAACACCCACTCTTAAACTATTGTGAACATTTATTAAAACAAGTAACTCGAGTCTCCCTGGTGGCGCAAGGGGTTAAGCACCACACTATGAAGCAATCCGCAGCCTCTGCAGCACGTGTTTGTCCCTGGCAGGCCAGGGAGCAAGTACATGGTGCAGCTGACATCTCCTGACTCGCCCGCTGCTTCCCTCAGCAGTGTATTTCAGTCAATTTGCCTGTTCTATTCCCCACTCTGTCTCTGGTGAATCCTCTCACCACCCCCAACCCAGCATCTCTGGCCTGTACCCCAGCTTTTGTATGCATAAATCAATAAATCTTTAAAAAAAAAAAACAAGTAACTCAAGCAAATACTGTTCATTAAATATTCAACACTCATGCCTCCCCTGGTGTCGCAGCGGTTGAGCACTGGGCTGTGAAGCTGTCCACAGTCTCTGCAGCACCGGTTCCATCCCCAGCCGCTGGCGAGGGTCCCACATGGCGTGCAGACCTCTCCTGCCTGCCTACTGCTCCCCTCAGTAGTATATTTCATCAAGTCTGCCTGTTCTGTTCCCTGCTCTGGCTTTGGTGAATTCTCTCACCCTCCCGCGCTTCTGACTGTACCCAGTGCTTGTATAAATAAATAAATAAATCTTAAAAAAATTAAAAAAAATATTCAACACTCTTCTAGGTGCTGTGGATTATGTAGGAAAAAAAAAAGACAAGATGTGTTCTTTGCTCTCCTTTACCTGGTAAAGTAGCTGGGGAATCTGTAAAGTAATAGTGATAAAACAGGACACTGTAGAGTGATGTGTGTGCTGGTTTTCTTTTTTAAGTTATGAGATGAGGAGACAGAAACAAACAAAAAAAGGAAACAGAAGCGAAGAACAATACATGAACAAAAGTACACCTTTCACTTCTGGCAACTTTTCTGTTCTTCCTTTTTTGGGGCGCCGCTGGAATGAATCCAAGCTGAAGTGGTTAGAGAGAACTTCCTAGAGAGATGGGATTTGATTTGGGGACTGAAGGTAAACATAGAACTCGAAGGGAAAAATGACCAAATACAACCTAAGTCTACATAATTATGTCGGCCAATTCCTTATAATACTTGTAAGAAAGCATTTGCAGGGCCTTCCCGGTGGAGCAGCGGTTGAGCACTGGGTTGCAAAGCTGCCCGCAGCATCTGCAGCACCGGTTCGATCCCCAGCCGCTCCCCGGCCACCGGAGGAGGGTCCCACATGGTGTGCAGACCTCTCCTGACACCCGCTGCAGCAACTCCTACAGCTGCTCCTCAGCAGTGTACTTTTGTCCTTCTGCCTGCTCTGCTCCCCGCTCTGGCTCTCGTGAATTCTCTCACCCTCCCGCGCTTCTGACTGTACCCAGTGCTTGTATAAATAAATTAATTAATTTAAAAAAAAAGCATTTACACACAGAGAATCTACAGGACTATTTGTCTGGACAACTCTAATACATCTATCCTTCTATTTTTCGCCAAAATGCTATGATGGGAATCAGTGCCGCCCTTTTTTCCACCAGTATTTCTGTATCTATCCCATGCTGGGGACAGGGAGGGGCTGTGTGTTTAATGGTCATTTTTATTAAACTCATGGTTCTTCTATTCTCAATTTCCTCTCAGTTCTCTTTTCTGAAACTACATTTCTTCTCTCCTGTGTTAAAAACTCTTCCTCTGTGCCCAGCATTCTCCCCACATTGTCACAAAAGAAACATAAGGTGCTGATGATACAAGAAAAGCAGCAACTCACTAGCAACACGGGTTTTAGGACATCGTCATCCATCTTCCCTCACAGGGACCTTCTCACTGGCCATTTCTCTTCTCGGGCCCTGTCTGTCGCCATCGAGCTTAACTTCCCTCTATTTTTACACCTTGCTCCCAATTTCTTCACTCTTACAGGAGCCCCACTTTATTGACCTGTCTCCCCAAAAGGGTTGGGTGGGCTTCTCCCCACACGTCCAGGGAGGGTCTCCTCCAGGGATGTCACCAGCATGGACACCCTGTGCCTAAGGAAGCTGTTACTGTCACTTAAATAGTGCAGAATATTTTAAAGTAAGAGTCATGAGGACTTAGGAGCTTTTTGTCCTTTTCCTTTTCCTGATGAAAGAAGTGATCACGGCTCCCCCTTTTACAGCCCACAAGACTATGTCTGCAGTTTTGAGGGAACCATCCTGGTGCACGTGTACAGTGACCATGTCTGCTCCCCCGAGAATCTCACCTTTACTCTCAGAGAGAAGCTGAGTCACCCCCTTCTCACCCACCCATCCTGGGACGTCTCTCCCTCCCTCTCCTGATGCCTCAGGGCCCTAAACACAGAGTAAACATCACAGGCTCACACCATTATTCTTCAGAATTCATAAGCATGTAATTCTCCACATACATGCTATTAAATTTTGGTCTGTTTGCCCACGAATCTGTCTGTTGTGTATTTGCTCATCCATTTAGTCTCAGAAGAACCCATATGGGGTGTGGGGAATTTTCTCTTGCCCCGACACAACTCCCTCATCTGGAAAAACCCTCATTTCTGTTACCTTAGTGGGCAAAGGAATTTATCTCTCTCAATGAAACTGCTATCATCAAAAGTTATCACTTTAACTAATAACAAAAGATGTGAATTTTAATAACCTCATTTAAATAGCTTTTTGTCTACTATCTTTCAGAGGACCAGTGAGATGACAGTAATTTATTCCAGAGTTTTTAAGATACGCTGTGCCAGGCATGGCCTTAGGTGCCAGGGAGAAACCAATGAACAATAAGGCAGTCCCTGCTCCCATGGAGGACAGTGGCAGACCCTAATGTTTGCCTATTGTAAAAGCCATTCACTCCTCTTTTTTTTTTCACTTAAAGTTGCTAATTTTATTGGCACCAATATGCCATGTTTTTTCAATGTCACATTTCCCAGTTCTCTATGTACCTGTAAGAGACCACATGACATTATTTTAATAATGAAATATAGGTGAAAAACTTATATTCTGAGTTAGCATTGGTCAAATTTCTTTAAGGGGAATGAGTGAGGGGGCAATGAGTGTGGACCTCTGGGTGTGGAGCCCAGACCTCTGGGCTCTGATCAGACAGAAGATGAGTGATTGCAAGCGTCCTGGGAGGGACCATGTCTGGAGTGTCCCAGGGAGAGCAAGAATGGCGGTGTTGCTGGAATGCAGGTGTCAGGGAAGAAACTATTCGTTGTCCATCCTGGTATAGATTTCCGGATGCTCCACACAATAAAATTACAGAGCAACCAAACAATTCCCTTCTGTTAAATCTTTTGTCACACGCTCCTTCACTGCAAAGTTTAAGAACTCAGCAATTTTCAGTTGCTACCATTTTGTCTGGAAAAAGGTCATACACATGGAATGATGCAATAGGCAATGTTTTGAGACAGACTTTTTTTTTCCCCCTGTCCATATCGCCTTTAAGCCTCATCTGGGTTGTTGAGTGCATCAATAGGTTTTTATCTATTTACTATTGAGTACTATTTGGATGGTGTGTATGCATTTCTCATCCTTTTACACGTTGAAGGATATTGGGTTGTTTCCAGTTTTTGGTGCTTGTGAATAAATCTACCATAATCTTCCTTTTTTTAAAACATTTATTTATTTATTTATACAAGCACTGGGTACAGTCAGAAGTGTGGGAGGATGAGAAAATTCACCAGAGCCAGAGTGGGGAACGGAATAGGCAGACTGACAAAATACACTACTGAGGGGAGCAGCAGGCGTGGCTGGAGAGGTCTGTCGGTCATGTGGGACCCTTGCCGGTGGCCGGGGATTGAACCAGTGCTGCAGAGGCTGCAGGCAGCTTTGCAACCCAGCGCTCAACCGCTACGCCACCGGGGAGGCCCTCTACCATAATCTTTCTATTATCAAACCCATTCAGTGACTTTTTAATTTTAGTTATCACATTTCTTGATATATATTTAAATATCTTTTATTTTTTATACAAGTTTTAGGTTCATAACAAAATTGAGCAGAAAGCACAGAGTCTCCAACACTCTGCCCCAACATGGCAGCCCTCCCTACTCTCAGCATCCTGCCCTGGAGCAGCACTTTTATGCAGCCAACCAATATTACTGTATTTTCAATTCTAAAATTTTCATTTATATCTTCTCTTCTCTCCTTGAGATTGTTTGCAATTGCTGGTTTGAGCATTTTCATAAGGGCTGCTTTAAAGTTTTCAGATGATTCCACATTCCACGTGTAGGGTAAATGAAGTCACCAGGCCCTTTCATGCCCTCCCACCTGCATGGATGACCAGGGCCCACGGGTGTGGTTGGGGCACGCACGCCTTTGGTTATGGACACCTGGGCCCAGGAGCACAGGGTGAGCTTGTGTCAGCACAGGCACCTGTGCTGATGGGGCTATAAGGGCAGCGACACAACCACCAGACGGACTGGGGGACCACATTGAGGCGAGTCCATGAGATGACAGGAGACTGAGAATGCCAGAGAAGACCAGATTTAAAAGGGAAAAGGTTCGAGCCTGCACAGAGGCCAGGGCAGGCTTTTGGGCTGCAGTGGGCACATTGGGCGAAGTGGGCACAGTGGGACAGAGGCACACCATACACAGTGTCCTTGGATGGGCCAGTGTAACTGCAGCAGGAAGGGATGGGGGGGGCAGTGGAGGAGGGTTGAGGAGGTGGCTGCAAATTGTGCTCTGCTGGGAGCCTGCCATGTTGATCTGCACTCTGTGGGTCCCTCTGCTGGCAGCTCCAAGGATCAGCAGCACCAGAAGTGCCCTGGTGGGGCCCAATGCTCCTCCAAGTGCCCCTGGGCCAGAGGCCAGAGGGCTCAGGGCTGCCTTTGGTACTAGAGACCCAGGGCTGCGCCCTCTGTGATGGCAGGACCTGGGAACCATGGCCGCCTGCTGCCTCTGCTGTGAGTGGCTGGGCCTCTGGCCTAAAGGCAGCACACATGGGCACTGGGCAGGGAAACTCCCTTCTCTGCTGTTGCTTTCAGAGCTGCCTGTGCTGGCTGACCCACAAGCTACATAAAAGGGTGGTCCCCAGAAAAGGAGAGGTTCCAGGTTCTCTTGCCCAACCCACAGAAGGGTGAAGCTGAGCGGGAGGAAGAGGAACTGGAGAGAGACGGGAGAAGGAAGGAAGATGGGGAGCCAGAAGGAGGCCTGGAGGAGGCGCATGGAGCAGAGAGACACGTGAAGAAACTGCACTTGCTTCTTGGTCTTGTTCTGGTTAAAGCAGATGTGGGTGAGAGGCCCGTGGGGAGGTTAACAATGGCAGCTTTTATCTTGATTTTGATTTTGCAGCTTCTGTCCCAGACATGCTGGGCTTCTTCTGTCCTTTTCCTATGGGGCCCACCAGAAGGTACCTTAGACTTGTGGCAGGTTTCAGGCCTCAGTGGCCCTGCTTTGCCCTAACCGTGTGTGACTGGGCAATTACCCATGAGGGGTGGGTAACTTTGGGTGCTTGATTTGGAAACTATATGATCTATTTTTCCCCTCTCTTCCCTTTATTGCTCACTAATTGTATTAAAGTTCCTTTCTATTAGAGGTCTTATGCACTAGAGTATGTTTTGTCTTGATGCGGTGGATGGCAGAACCCATTTAGTGCAGGCAGGTTTGGGGGTTCTGGGCTGCCCCTCACCTTGCTGTGTAACAGATGTACATGCTGGGACCACAGGCCCTAACATAGAAGCACACCTGTCACTTAGGCTATGGGGGAGCTTGTTCTGTCCTGTGACTTGTGCCGTGGGATCTGTTTCACTACTACTCAGTTGTTACAATAATCTCCATTCTTACTAGCCTCACCTCAGTGTGAGATGCCCAAGATAAAGGAAATTGTGGGCAGTAGAATGAGTTTTCCCAGTCCTTATTTGAACAGGTGGACTAAATCATGGACTGGCCAACCCTGGCCAAGCAATTGGGCCCACTACACTGACATGAAGCACCTTGGGAGATAAAAATTAGATCTGGCACCTTTGTGGTGTGGTCCCTCTAGGTTTCTCATTGCTCTGCACATGGACTCTCAGTAATTTTTTCTCATATTGCACCACATGTCCTGAGGAGAAAATTAATGATCATCTCTTCATTTCCAGGATGGAGGAAAGCAAGTGCCCACATATAGCTGGACTGTCACCACGTGCGCAGGCTCAGGGAGAGCCCAGCCCTGAAGAAGCACCCTGCTCTCTACCTTGGGAACTTACCCTTTAATTTTTTTTTAAGATTTATTTATTCATGCATACAGGAACCAGGGTACAGGCCAGATGCACAGGAGGGTGAGAGGATTCACCAGAGACAGAGCAGGGAACAGAACAAGCAGACTGACCAAATATACTATCTGAGGGGAGCAGCAGGCGCGACAGGAGAGGTCTGCCACGCCATATGGGAATCTCACCCGTTGGCTGGGATCGAATTCATGCTGGCCGGGATCGAACTCCTGCTGCAGAGGGAACCCGAACTTACCCTTTAAATAGCTCCTTGTAACTCCCTTAGGAGAACTGGGTCATATTCTGCTTTCCCAAACTGCCTCCCTCATGCACGAGTCTAATAAATCCTTGCCCGGTTCTACTACCACTAGCACTCTCTGATGAATTCTTTCCCTAGAGTGCAAAGAACCCACTCTTTTGGGTTGTAGTCCTCTAACAAGTGCAAATGGCAAAATAATGAAGAAGCAAATGATGTTTAAATAATATTTTGAAAATAGTTTTGACCCATGGATTCCACGCAAAGTTCCTGGGGACTTCAAGGGTTCCACAGACCACACTTTGAGAAATGCTTTTCTGGTCAACTAGGAGAGTTTTCCAAGTGTTCTATGTCTTTGCCTCCTCTTCATTTCCTAGAATCCCTGTCTTTGGGTTGGATTCTCTGACTCCCAAAGCTTGTTTTAGATCTTTGCCCTGAACTCTTCTACAACTCACCCCTCAGAAACAGCATGCCAGAGAGTGTCCACAGCCTGAGAAAGGAGATGGAGGGACAGGTGCTTCCCTTTGGGACTGAGAAGTTTGTGCTTGTTTGGGTTTTGTTTTATACCAGCTTAATATGGCGTCTCAGCTCAGAGAGAGATCTGACATATTCTTCATGAGGAATATTACTGGCCCTTTCATTCTTCATGTGTCTAATGCATTTGACCTGATGCCCACAGAGCATGAAGAGCTGTGCTGTCCCATAAGATACTCTGACACAAGGGATAATTCTATGTGTGCACTGAACAATGTGATGCCTCTAGCTCATTGGCTATTGAGCACTTGAAATGTGGGCTTTTTAGCTGAGATGTTGAGCTTTTTATTTTTTTTAAGATTTATTTTTATGTATACAAGAACTGGGGTGCAGGCCAGAGGTGTGGGAGGGTGAGAAGATTCACCAGAGACAGAGCGGGGAGCAGAACAGGCAGACGACCAAAAACACTGTTGAGGGGAGCAGCCGGCAAGACAGGAGAGGTCTGCTGCGCCATGTGGGTATCTCCCTGGATGGCCAGAAATCAAACCCACGCTGTAGAGGCTCTGGACAGCTTCACAGCACTGCACTCAATCTGCCACATCACTGGGGAGGCCCTGAATTTTTTGTTTTATTTTATTTTATTTAAACCAAAAAAATCACAATATGTGACTGCTAGGTACCATATTGGAAATGCATATCTATGATGTCCTTAGTTTTCAGCCTCCATGCCCTCAAAATACTGTGTGACTCAAAGGTAAATATGTATAGAAATTATCTTTATATGGCTGTCATGGATTAGTCTGTGTGGGTCTGTGACATACCGTTAAATATAACATGCCCAGAGAAATTGAACTAACATGTATTTTTTTTTAAGATTTATTTATTTATTTATACAAGCACTGGGTATAGTCAAAAGCGCAGGAGGGTGAGAGAATTCATTAGAGCCAGAGCGGGGAGCAGAACAGGCAGAAGGACCGAAGTGGGCGGCAGGAGAGGTCTGCGCACCATGTGGGACCCAGACCTGTGGCCGGGGATCGAACTGGCGCTGCAGAGGCTGCAGGCAGCTTCGCAGCCCAGTGCTCAACCGCTGCGCCCCCGGGGAGGCCCAACATGTATTTTTTTTAATGATTTATTTATTTATTTACACAAGCACTGGGTACAGTCAGAAGTGCGGGAGGGTGAGAGAATTCACCAGAGCCAGAGCGGGGAGCAGAACAGGCAGAACAAGGAAATACACTGCTGAGGGGAGCGGCATGCAGCAGGAGCGGTCTGCAGGCCATGTGGGAGCCTGGCTGGTGGCCAGGATCACAGCCCAGCGATTAACAGCTGTGCCACCAAGGGAGGCCCTTGTCAGTTGATTTTCTTAAAGGAGCACACACTCATTTTCAGGACAATGTCTGCTAATTAACCAAATCAAATAGCCACAGATTTTGTCATTCATTCCTTCATGTGAAGATGGTATTGCCTACAAACAAAGAAAGGTAGTCTAATTCATCTCATACAAATATTTTTCTTGGCACATAATAGCTGGGAATGCAGCAGGAGTGTTGCGTGTACACTTGCATGTCATCACATCAGGTGCTGTAAAATGTGG
>NW_023601322.1:54603117-54653117 GCF_014898055.3 Talpa occidentalis
TTCTCTAACTACAACTGTGGACAATATTTTACCTTGTGTGGTAGAACTGGAGGCTCATTCAAAACCCTTCCCCCTTTGAAGGGAAGGTGAGAGAAAAAAGCATAGTAGCCAGCAGGAAGTTGTAAAAAATAAGAAATTATTATTTTTTAAGATTTATATTTTATTTATACAATAGCTGGAGTACAAGCCAGAGGTGTGAGAGGGTGAGAGGATTCACCAGAGACAGAGTAGGGAGCAGAACAGGCAGGCAGACAACTGAGGGGAGCAGCGGGAGCGACAGGAGAGATCTGCCGCACCATCGGGGAATCTCCCTGGCTGGCCAGGAATTGAACCCGCACTACAGAGGCTGCAGACAGCTTCACAGCATATGCTCAATCTGCTGTGCCACTGGAGCGACCCCCCAAAAAGTAAGAAATTATTCAGTGGAGAGTTTACAAAGACTGAGCAGATTATTGCCCAATGATTACATATTTTTAATAAGGGAAAATAATCTATACCCATCCAGGAGACATAGTGATGGTAGCATTTGAAACTCCACATTGAGGGCCCTCCTGAGGGATGGTCAGCAGGGAGGGAGAGACCAAGAGAAACCAACCTCCTGCGTAAACACCAGGGGTGACCTAAGAGGTGACTGTCTTTCCAGCCAGTGACTCTGCAACTTATATGGTCTCATCAATAATTTTTAAAAAGGTGGAGAGAAAATAAATGATTGAGGGGACCAGGTTATGTCCTTTTGCCTTAACCCACCACATTCATTAAGGAAAATTCATTGTGCTAATAGCACCAAGGCTCAGCACCATAACAAGGAACACAAATACAGTGACAGGTAGTGCCTGGTGTCAGGAGTGAGCTCCGTCTTCCATGCTGGGCTGGGATGACCACTTGCAGTACTTTGTTCGAGGGGTAGCTGCAATGTGACAGCAGGTCTGACAGAATCGAGTAGTGACTATGCAAATGAATGTTTCATATTTCATCTGCCCCCCCAATTCTCTGGGGACATTGCCAAATGTTACATTTTACTGACAAATAAATAAACTGGAATTTTTAAAAAATGACACTATCATGATTTATCAGATGTGGGATTATTTAGTTTAACATGTCAATGTTTATTTTTAAAAACCATTATGTAATAAGTGTAAAATTATGTGAATGTATATACATGTAGAAAGGAAAATGTGATGCCCAAGTAATATATTTCACTATTGTTTTTTTAAAGTAAACTGAGGCACTGCAGTTTTGACATGTTTTGAGGTTATAAATACGTAACTGTCTTAGAAGAGCAATGATGGCCAAGAGTTTACCCTGTCACTGAAGATTAGCTTTGACATCGTCAGTGTCACTTTTTTTTTCTTTTTCCCTACCTCCGCTGCCAAAAAGTCTAATAAATACATTTGTACATGTTAACATAAATATATTGGAAAAACATGGTTTGCAAACTATTAGCTATTTATGTGAAACCAATAAAAGTTGATTATGGGGACTATTTAACAACACACGCTCACACACACACCCTTGAAGTCTGCATGGAGAGCAGGGGCTGGCAGAGGGGCAGTGGGGAGGGTGAAAATAAGCGGGAAGGGAGCACAGTGGACGCTGCCGGAGGAGCATGGAGCTCAGGTGTGGGTGTGCTGCAGTGACAGCACCTGATGGGGTGATCCTACCCTCTAAAGTATAAGCAGTGATGTAACCAGCGCTCCCTCAAGAAGAGATCCTCTGGTTTCTCTTGCTGCAAAGGGAGTCCTCATGTGTCTGTTCCTATCAGCATAACGTGAGGAGGTGGGGAGACAGGCCCAACCCCATCCATCTGGCCCCTCCCCACCCTGACCTGTGTCTCTCCCTGGTGACTTTCCTGCTCCAGCAGAGGCGGGGCTGACTCCACTCCTGATGTACTCTGTGTTTTCCTGAGGAATAATGTCCACTTCCCTACAGAAAATAGACACCCAGACATGAAACTTTTTTTTTTCCTGGATTGTTTTTTTGATGGGTTAATTGAAAAGATTCTTAAAATTTGACAAGATATAGGGAGGAGCCACAAGAACCAGCCCGAACTGCATGCATTTGCTGTGCTGAGTCTGTGCAGGTGGGGGGCGGGAGAGGCTGTGAGGAGCCGAGGGGGATGGGACCTGTGTCCAGTCGGTGCTCAGTGCATTGTGGGCATTGCTGTGGTCACTCCTCAGGGTCATCTCTCTGCTCCTTTCTCCCTGTCCTTCAGGAGCACCTGTCCTAGCAGGGCCTGCGATCACAGGGATTCAGACCCCACCTGGGCCTGTCCTGTCTCCAGGATGTCAGTGGGGCTGCGTGTGGCTGGATCAGGGTTTGCTAAGGTCTTGTTGAGGAATTTTGCTTCTGTGTTCATCAGGGATATTGGTCTGTAGCTTTCTTTCTTGTGTGTGATGTCTTTCTCTGCTTTTGGTATCAAGGGAATGTTGGCCTCATGAGATGTGATGGCAGCGTTCCCGTTTCTTCTATTTTTCTGAAGAGTTGAGGAGTCAGGTGTTAGTTCATCTTTAAAGATTTTGTAGAAGGTACTGGAAATGTCTGGTTCTGGGCTTTATTTTTTGGGAAAATTTTGATTCGTGTTTCAGTGTCTTTGCTTGTAGTTGCTTTGTTCTGAATCTTCCTGACTCAGTCTCAGAAGGTTGTATACGTCTAAGAATTTCTCAGTTTCTTCTAGGTTAGTTGAGGTTATTCAATTTATTGACATATAGATAATTAGTATTGTCTTATTATCCACTCTATTCCTGAAATGTCTGCTATAACGTCTCCCCTTCATATCTTATTCTATTTATTAGAATTTTTTTCCTTTTTTCCTCCTTGAAAGTATAGCAAAATATTTGTCTGTTTTGTTTATTTTTTGTCAAGAACCAGTTTTTGGTTTCATTGATTTTTGGATGCCTTTGATTTCTGTTTCATTTATTTCAGCTTTAATGTTTTTCCTTCTACTGTCTCTGTTTCATTTGTTCTTTCTAGCTTTTTTAGGCATAAGGTTAGATTCTTTCCTTGAGCTGTCTTGACTCCAGGTGTGGCCCGAATTGCTCTATATTCCCCTCTTAGTGCTGCATGTGCTGTGCCCACTGATTGGTTTTGTCATTTGTCTCAAGGTATTTTTAATTTTCTTCTTTGATTTCCCCCTTAACCCAGTAGTCATGTGGTAGTGTGCTCAGTCATTATGAATTTATTGACACTTGTTCTGTGACCAACAAGTGGTTTATTCTGGAGACTATTCCCTGTACACTTGAGAGGACGGTGGAGTGCAGTGCCCTGTAGATATCTATTTAGCCCTTGGGGTCTAACACTCACTTAGAGCAAATTTTCCTTGTTGATTTTCTGTCAGGTGATGTGTCTTTGATCAAAGTGGGGTGTAGAGTTTCTTTACTAGTACTGTGTTGCTGCCAATATGTTTTCAGATGTGTTCATAGTTGCCTTATGTATTTTGCTGCTCCTTTGTTTGGTGCATGTGTATTGATGAGTGTTATGTCTTCCTGATGTAGGATTCCTGAATCAGATGATGGTCATCCCTGTCTCTTGTTACCTTTTTTAGCTGGAAGTTTATTTTATATTTTATGGCATTTTGGGGTGTCCCATTTTCTTGTGTTTTTCCCAAGAACTATTTTGATCCTGTCTCCTGGAGGCAGCATAAAATTGGGTTTTGTTTTTTGGTGCAACCAGTCACAGTGTGTCTTTTTCTTTGGTGAATTCAATTTGTTTCCATAAAGGGTGATGACATGATGACTTACTACTGCGCTTTTGTCTTTAGTCAAATCCAGGCAAGAAATGTGTGGTATCTGGAGAGGGTGGTGAGGGCTCCAGGGTCACTGCCTCCTTGGTCCCCTGGTCAGTTTGGAGGATGGTGTCGGTCCAGAGGCCCAGACATTAGCCAAGTGGCTGGGGTTCTGACCTGGGCACTGCCATAACCCCTCAGTCTCCATATCCTTGTCTCTGAGAGGGTGTGGGGGAGGGGTGTCAGGTCAGTATCACTTCCCAGTTCACAGAGTGCTGGGGAGGGATCTCCAAGGTCACATGGAGAAAGTCACTGCTGAGGTCATGTAGTCAGCCTTCAATCAGCTCCCTGAGCCACTGCTGTTCCTGTGCCCACATGTGGCTTTCAAGGCCCAGCTCCCATGTCCCCTTCCTGCTGAGGAAGGAAGCTCCCTGGCTCTGCCCTTGGCCCCCTCTGAGGCAGCTACTGAAGCCCTTCTCTCCTCACACTCCCCAGGCTGCAGGGCCTCCTGGGTGGGGTCATGTGTTTCTCTGTGACCTTAACACCCTGTGGAATATGTTCCTGGGCACCAGCATGCATTGGGTTAGGGTACCCCAAATGTCCACTGCAGGTCTCTGTCAGCAGAGTCGCCTGGGATGTGTTTGGAGAGAAGTCCCTGGCCCATCCCCAGAGGCAGAGAGTGGGCTCTGGCTGCCCAGGGCTGGGGAGGGGAAAGTGGGGGTGGGGCCCATGGGCCCAGGTCCAGGAAACAAGGTTTTTGTGGTGATGGGGATGTTCTCAAGGTAGAGTATGGGATGATTGCTCTGCTCTGCACTTACCAAAAGGACATGACAGGTGAGCCTTCAACAAATGACTCAATGGTCAAAAGTTATCTCTCAATAAATTTGCTTTAAAAACATTAAAAAATGGGTCTACAAGTTGCCCTGTGTCTGTCCTCCACTGTATCCTCATCAAGGGCTTGTGGGGCAGGAAACTGCCTCAGCCCACGAGGAGCTGAGCACAGACAGTTTCACTGCACAGATGCTCTCAAGGTGCTTCCTCTGCATGGTCCAGAGTCACGCGATGAGATGCTGACGTCACGCTGCTTCTGTGATGGGAGACACTTTTAGGGGCCTTGGGTGGGAGGCAGCTTATTTTTCATGTGGGCAGAATGGAAATAATGAGTGTCCAGAAGGTCTACTGTGTTGGTTTTCAACTTTCAATTTTCTACCAGTTCTGTGATACACAGGAGGGGAGACAGTGCCCCCCATGAGTGTGTCTGACTTGCTGGCTCTTCCTCGTGAGGAGAATGAAGCAGAAGGGATGCACCACGTCACAGAGTTAGGCTCACAGGGGCTGAGACTTCCCGCCTGGGCTCCCCGCGCCCCCCCCCCCCGTCCCTCTCTGGGGTGACTCCCTGCACACGGTGGACCCTCAGCTAAGGGGACGCCCACAGGACGAGGACCTGAGGGTTTTCTCCAGGAGCCACATGCAGGAGCTCTGAGGCAGGTCCTTCCACGCTGATCACGGCTGTTCAGATCCGCCAACATCTCATCCCCATCGCAGCCTCCTGGGACCCAGAGCTGGAGCCTCTGAGGGAGGCCCCTCCTGCTGCCTCCCCCTCAGAGACTGTGGAGACACCAGATCTTTGTTTTAGGTGCAAAGGAGGAAGAGATTTGGTACAAACCAGTAAAATATTCAGGCGATAAAGTGATCAGTGGCTGTTTTCTCACAAGAAACAGTGGAGGCCAGAGTAGCTCACGTGACGGTCAAGGTCCTGATAGCAATGTGCTGTCAGACAAGGATTCCACGTCCTCAGAAGTGTCCTTCAAAATATGTGATTTTAAAAAATTAGTTCTACCGTTTTTAGATTCGCATTTAATTTTGCTGTTTTGTTTCTTTATACTATCCCCAGAGTGGTGTCTGCAGGGTCACGGCACAGAGGGGCTGTCAGCAGCCTGGAGCTGTGAGCAGGGCTGACTCTGACCCACCTGCAGGGAGTGGGGCCCTGGAGCCCCAGAATCAGCCCCCTGGGCTGGCCCTCCAGAGCAGCGCAGGCCTTTCTCCTCTAGATTCCCTGAATCACCTCCTCTTGATTCCAGGAATCTCCCTGCCACCCCATCATTGGGGAGTTGGGGAGGATGTTGAGGCTCAGGAAATGGGGGCCTCCTCCTAACCATCTGTCCTCTCCTCCTCTCTCTCCTTCATCAGCCTGAGTGTGCGTGTTTGAGTCACACCAGCCCTGCACGGACAGGAAAGGCCCAGAACTTAAGTGATTCCCTGGTCAGTTACAGCTCCAGCCCCTCTGCAGTCCCACCAGGGGAGACAGAGACTCTCCCAGCCCCAGCCAGAGCCACGTCACCCACATAGACCTTCCCCTCACAGTGTCCCCGATGCTGCCCCTTCCTGGCCCCACCCTTCCTGGTGCCCCCACCACTCCTTTTGGGCCCCATCCCCTAGTCCCCATTTTCATCCTCTGTTCCATTTCCAGGAGCATCCCCGGCTTCGTAGTGATGCCCTGGGGGCTCTCCTTAACCTCCCCTCATTCAGGGATGGAGAATTTTTAAAAGATGTATATTTGTTTATTTATTTCCTTACAGCGTGGGTCATCTTTCTATAGTTATTGTTCCTCTTAGGTGTGGTCCTTCCACCAATGATCTACCCACATACCGCCACCAGCTCCCCGGGTCTCTCCCTGGCTCTGATCACTCCTGCACCCCCCTGCGGTAAGACGTGGATGGGTGGTTGGCCCCGGGTCTTGGCGTTTCCTGGAACCTTGTCCTTTTCTTGGGCGAGGCCCTGGGCTCCTGGGTAGAATTGAATGTTAATTCCCTGGAAGCAGAAGCAGAAACAAAGTACAGAGACTCTGGAGTCCACGGATCCATCCGAGACTGAAGGAACCTCTATATTTGGGGATCAGCCCATAGTCTGGGAATCAGCTGTAATGACCTGGAAACCTGCTTTTGTCCTTTGTCCATAGGACCAAGAAAATTGGAGGACTTCTGACCTGACACAGCACTTGGGCGCCCCCTTGTGGGCCGATCCCTGTCCTGCCGCCTGGAGCCCAGGGAGCCTGGGGAGGGCCTGGCTGAGCAGGAGAAAGGGCGGCTCTGGTCTCCTGTGCTCAACCCTGTGGCCACACGGGGGCGCTGCCGCGCTGCTCCGGATTCTGGTGGAGCCGCCAGGACGGGGCGGGGGCTGAGGTGGGCAGAGTTGGGGGTCCTGGAGGGCGGCGTCCTGGGGGTGAGATGCTCTGTGAGGAGTCAGAGCAGCAGGGCTCAGAGGAGAGGAGACTCCGGAGCCTACCCTGTGTGTGAGGTTTCCATCTTTTCTCCCAGAACCCCTCTCTCCAGTCCCTGGACGGTGATACCTGGGAAAACTGGAAAAGAAAAAAATTTTTCTTTATATAACCTATTAAATATTGAGAGTATTTTAAAAAATAACATTTAAAGAATACTGTTCGATTTACAGAAAAATTGCAGAGGCAGTACACGTCTTGTTTATCCCACACCATTTCCCTTTTGTTAACATCCTACATGAGTACAGATTTTTTTTTACCACTAATGCAGCAATGTTGACATAATAACTAAACGCCATACTTTAATTCGTTTTTGCTAATGTCCATTTTATGCCCAATAATCCCATCCAGTTTGCCTGGATGACAGTTTCTCAGGCTTTCCTTGTTTCCTTGGGAGAGGTGTTGGGGTCACAGATGGGGGTTCTTGGGTCACCTCTAAGAAAAACTTCACCAGAGTCCTCCTATCAGTGGGGTGAGGGCACACACACACACACACACACACACACGAAAAGAAAGAAGTCGATGCTTGCACAGACACAAATTGGCAGGAGGACCTGATCCTGGAGAGGGGGGGTGTGTTAGGGGAAGCCTGTTAGTGGAGGCTCATTAGAACTCTGTTGGTGTGTGTGGTGTGGAATTACACATTTTGATAGGTGTGAAGCTGTACTCCAAAAATTTATACAGTGTTATAAACTCGTGTAACACATGCATATATATATTAATTATTGCTTTTGTGTGTTTTGCTTCATTACTGCTAAAAGCCATGATCCATTACGGAGGTCTTACTATGTGGGCCTCTTAGTTGAATCATAGTCTCTGGTATACTATCAGCTTTCCAATCCTCAGATATGGAGGAAATTTCTAATTCCATTTATACCACATCTAGGTCATGGGTAAGAAAATGTTTGCTCCTCAGTTGATCTATGTAGCCAACATCTGCATCAATAATATAGAAAATCCTTGAATTTCCTCAAATTATGTCCTGGAAAATGTTCCTCAAATTATGTCCCCTGCAGTTATTTCATTGTTTTCCTTTCCTTTCCAGTCTGATTTGGCTAATTTTAATGCCATTCCAATAGGGAACAGTGGTAGAGAAAGAAATAGATGAGATAGTAATACATCACTCCTTAATTCTTGTAGCCCTAGGAAAATCAAGTGTTCTCTATGGTGGTGAAAAGAGGAGATTATTTCCTGATGCAGGAGCACTCACAATGTAATGGAAATGCAGGGTTGTATTGCCATGGTTTGATCCATAGCACATTTTGGAATAGGGCCCAAGTCCTGTTTCATAAGCCTAAATAACTAACCTGGACCCGAGTTCCAAGGAGGACCATGAATTTGTGGCTCATGCGTACACACTTCTCTGCCCCACGGGGGACATATAGTGGCAACACCCTTGTAGAGACTTTGGGCCCAAGACCTGTTTCCTGTGGTTTCCTGAGGGGAGGTTCCCCAAACTGTGTTTGCATGGAATAGCTGTGAGCCATCTACAAACTTCCATAATGGAGTTTCCCTTCATATATTTAAGCTGTATTCTGTTGTATAGTGATTTATGGACCAGACAATGTAGCAGAAGTACACTGAAGCAAGTCGATTAAGAGTTGGTAAATGAATGTAATGTAACAGAATTAGCTGACTGATTTATTCTCAAAATGTTTATACTTCAGTTAGTTTGTGCTTTAGTTTGAATTACCATGTTAATCCCTTCATCATATTGCTCTGTACTATTCTCAAATAGTTTCTCATTAAAGTCTTTTCTCCTTGATCTGCTTTGCAGACTTTCCAAACAAAGACTGCCACCTTTTTCCAATGTATTTTTTTCAAGCATAACAGAACTGGGGTGTAGACCAGAGGTGCAGTGGTTGAAAGGATTCACCAGAGAGAGTGGGGAGCAGAACAGGCAGATGTACTGAAATACACTGCTCCAGGGAGCAGCAGGCATGACAGGAGAAGGCTGCTGCACCCTATGTGGCTTAGCTCCCTCGTGGGGAATTGAACTCAGGCCACAGAGTGATAGAGCTGAGACTTACTCCCAAAGCCACCAGCGAGGCCCATTTCCCAATAATTCCTCACTGCAGTATTGACCATATAGAATTTACTATAAAATGAATGTGTCTTTACTGATCAATGAATCATGTCACAGGCAAGTTTTAGATTTAAATTAATTGGTATGCATGTGTAAGGACTGTATACTACATGGTTAATACGAACAGTTTTTTCTGAAATTGAAAAGAGTCTTTTTGGTAAATGTCAAAGTAAAAACTAATATGAAAATATTTAACCTTTTATTATAACAAAATGGAAAATAACAAATGGCAGGGTTTCACACGGTAGCCCTGAAGGATAATATCTATTTCCGGACACTCTAATCTGTTCTGGTGATGCCTGTCAGGACTTAGGCCAGGATCACACTGTCCTGATCAATGCAGCTTTAGTAAATTTTGAATTCAGTACTGTAAATTTTGCAATTTTTTCTTTTTAAAAAGGAATATATGTCCATTTATTTGTGTTTTCTGCAGCCAAACTCAGAGAGGAAATATTTGGAGGCTTTGAAAGTAGCTTAGTGACTGAAACTGTTCCCGGTTTTGCTGCTGTTACAGCCTGGCAGGGAAGGCGAGACCTGGACCCGGGCACCTCTCTAAGCTTTGAGTGTGGTCATTTGTCAGGTCTTTTGGCCACTGCACCAGCTGTTTTGAGTGTCGCTTGTCTGGTGCTGTGCTGGGGCATCTCGGCAGCTCTGTTGGGCATCTCCTGTTGTGTCTTCTGCTGTCTTCGTGAATTGGATCCCGGCCTATAGTCTGGCTGCCACATGCTCCAGGCCTTCAGAGATAGGAGGATGCTACTTGGCAACATTTACTTTTAGGACTTTAAAACACTGGACACTGCTTCAGGTGAGGTAAATGGCCATTTATGGTCTCAGGAACTCTTTGTTTTTCCCTGGTTTTTAAATAAACCCCATTATTGTTGTCCTCTGAGCCTGAGTGGTCTTGTAATTGTGTGCATGGGGGAAGAACTCAGAATGGTAAACTATTTGGGCAGTGTCCTGGGACAGCTTTAGGGTCCCTTGCTGCCCTGTATCAGACATGATAATGGGCTGCATGAGAAGCAACCCAGACCTTCAAACCTGCACATTTAAGTGGGTTCTGCCATCAATTGCATAAAGACATAGTCTAATGCATAAGATCCTCAATAGAAGAGGACTTTAATACACTTAGTGTGCAATAAAGAGAACAGAAAGACCATAGTTAAAGTAGTTACTAAATGAAACACCCGAAGTTACCATCCCATTGGGTGTAAATGTCCAGCCAAACAGGGTTGGCCCAAAGTAGGACCACTGAGGCCTGAAAGCTTACAATAAGACTAAGGCACCTTCTGGTGGAGACCCATAGGAAAGGGGTAGAAGCAGCCAGGCAAGTCTGAAAGGAAAAGAACAAAATAAAAATGATACAGGGCAAAAGAGGCACTAAAACCGGCCAAACAGTTTACAGGTCACTGTCCAAGTTTTTCACCCGTGTGCACAATTGCAAGACCACTCACGTTCAGAGAACAACAATACGGGATTTATTTTACAAACAGGAAAGTCAAAGAATCACTGAGGCCACAAGGGATGTTTATCTCACCCCAAGCAGTGTCCAGTATTTTGAAGTCCTGAACAAAAGGCATCTAAGATGGTGCCCACCTGCCACTGAAGATGAAAAAAGACTACTATCCTGGAAAAAGACATCGCTCCCAAAAGGACATCTTCCTGCCACTGATGGCCTAGAGCTTATGGCAGCCAGACAATAGGCCAGTATCCAGCTCACTAAGGCAGTAGAAGACACAACACGAGATGCTCCATGGAGCTGCTGAGAGGGGCCAGCACAGAACCAGACAATCAGCATCAAAACAGCAGCTTCAGTAGCCAAATGGCCTGACAAACTGCCCACATCGCACACATCTCAGGGAGGTGCCCAGTTCCAGGTCTTCACCTTCCCTTCCAGGCTCTGATAGCAGCAAAGCTGGAAACAAGTGAAGAAGCTGTGATTGCTTCTCAGCCTTGGACTTGTGCCAGAGACTCGGGGGACATGGAGAGAGACACTGGAAACAGATGTGGGTGAGAGACCTGTGCGGAGATTACAGTGGCAACATTTCAAGGTTCTTCTGCCTTCTGGTGGAATTGTCAGTCTAAATCCATCAATCTTTTCCTTGCACCAGCACTAGGACCTCTGAATCGTGCTCCTTTCTTCCTCAAAGATTCTGCTGCCTCAGGGGTCATGGGCTGGTCCTCTTGGGGCCCCTCTCCTGTGCTCCTGCAGCATCTTTAGCTCTTCCCGCAGCTCCTACACTTTGGTCACCACCTGTGCTGTCATGGCACCTCCCGTGTTGTCAAAGGCTCATGGTCAGCTTCTCCTCAGGCCCTCCTGAGGCCTTTGGAGGGCTCCATACCTGTCTGCCAACTATGCCAATGTAGTGCCAGTGCAGGATCTCCATGAACCTATGCAGACGGGTGAAGGAGGAGAGTCCTGGAGATGCGGTGGCTTTTTGGGATATTTTTTAAGATTTATTTTTTATTTATTTGTTTATTTGTTTATTTATTTATTTATTTATATAAGCACTGGGTATAGTCAGAAGCACGGGAGCGTGAGAGAATTCACCAGAGCCAGAGCAGCGAGCAGAACAGGCAGACTGATGAAGTACACTAATGAGGGGAGCAGCAGGCGCAGCAGGAGAGGTCTGCGTGCCATGTGGGACCCTCGCCCAGCGGCTGGGGATGGAACTGTTGCTACAGAGGCTGCGGGCAGCTTTGCAACCCAGCGCTCAACCGCTGCGCCACCAGGGAGGTCCGCTTTTTGGGATTTTAATGGGCTTTTTACCAGGTAGTACATGGCAGTGAGGGGTACCAGAGGCTAGGAGGTAGCAGGCCTCCCAGCCCCTGGTGAGTCTTCAC
This sequence comes from Talpa occidentalis, assembly GCF_014898055.3. Taxonomy (NCBI): domain Eukaryota; kingdom Metazoa; phylum Chordata; class Mammalia; order Eulipotyphla; family Talpidae; genus Talpa; species Talpa occidentalis. Next base: position 54,615,043 of record NW_023601322.1, read on the forward strand.
TCTTTCTGGGCTCTCTGGCGTTCTCTCGTGGTCCTGCTTCTCCTTTGCTGCTCTGCTGGTTCTGCCCTTTTCTCCTCTTGCTGCTCTTCTGCTGGCATCCCCGTGACACTGCACTTATAAGTGAGTCTCAGCCCAGGTATACCCACCTATGCATGCCCACACCCCACCCTACGTGTCCACCATCATTAATCCTAATGGTGGGAAGGCAGAAAAGGCTGACAATCATTTGCCCTACAGGCTGCACAGGAGGGAGCCGAAGGGGAGGGGGCAGGGACAGGGGCAGAGACACCATGTCCAGTATGAAGAGCTGTGGGGTCCTGGACAGGGAGACTTAGGAAAGCAGGGAAGCATTTCCTCAAGCCCTGAGAGAAAAAAATTGGAAACAATGTAAGCTCAGTACATATAAATCACTTCTGCTACAATCTAAAGTAGTATGTTCCAAGAAAAACAATTTGTATGAGGTTAAATAGACTTGTTTTTCAGACAATACCATCTTTATTTGAAGAAATGAATAACAAAACTCATTATATAGATTAAGGTAACTTGTAGGCACTTTCTAGAAATTTAATGTGTCTTTTCCTTTAAGAAAAATCTACTGAGTTGTAAACTGATAGTAGTTACTTGCCATGATAAAATGCAAACTCCAAGGGAAAACCAGGTATTAGAAAATTATGTTCCATCCCTAAATAAGCTTGACAACTTTCCGTATCAACTAATTTTTTCCTTTGAGATGTTTGGAATATAAAACAAATATGATTTTATTTTATTTTAAAGATTCATTTATTTATTTATACAAGCATTGGGTACAGTCAGAAGCGCAGGAGGGTGAGAGGATTCACCAGAGCCAGAGCAGGGAACGGAACAGGTAGACTGACGAAATACACTGCTGAGGGGAGTAGCGGGCGGCAGGAGAGGTCTGCGCGCCACGTGGGACCCTCCCCAGCGACCAGGGATCTAAACCATGCTGCAGAGGCTGCGGGTAGCTCGCAGCCCAGCGCTCAACCGCTGCGCTACCAGGGGAGGCCCAACAAATACGATTTTAAAAATTTGATTCTAGAATAATAAACGCATTATTCATATAACCTAGTGAAACAATGCTTTACATTTAAAAATCATAATAGTTCAAGATCTATTAACATGCGAGAGAGGTCTATGGAATTAATGTAACAGAATAGAAAACATTCAGTGAGTGCATCAGGTTTCTCTTTGCAAATAACATGTGAAAAACTACCATTGTACAGTTTCAATTTATTATCAAAGCTGTAACAAACTTGAATACTCACAATCATCCTAACAGATTATAAAATGCTATTCCTACATATTTCTTTAAGGCTGTATATTTTTTCATTGACCAACCAAAACAACAGACTAAACACAGAAGAAAATATGACAATTCAAGTGCTATGAGACAGAGAGGACACTTGTAAACTATAAACTGTGAAAGGTCACTTCTCACCACCACGCTTATTTTCAGAAAGCTGATTTTCTTTAAAGCAGTGAACATGCGATGGATTATTCATAATTTTCTAAATAAAATAAAAACCTGCTTAAAATGGTTTTATTCCCTGTATGGTGAAGACTGATAGTTTCGTCCGCATGATACTATCCTTGGCGGTCCTTGAGGACTCGGACGGCTGCGCGCGCGGAGACTCTGAAAGGAAAATGTGTGAGACGCGGTGAGGCAGCCCCGGGCCTGGAGGACGCTCTCGGCGCAGAAGAGGAGGAGGGCGCGGGGCGAGGCTCTCGGGTCTCGGTCCCGGGCCCTGTGGGGCGGGGAAGGTGGCTGTCGGGGACTCCCCACCTCCCCCCAGGGGCACCTCTCCCTGCCCGGCCGGCGTCGGGCCCTCCCGCCTGGACGCTGGCGGCTCCGCCCAGTTCCCTCTCCCCGCGGCCCGAGGGCGCCGAGCAGCCGGTCAGCGTCCCCGGGCTCCGGGCACCGCGTCTCCACCCGCCCCGCCGGGGCGCCCAGCGTCTCGGGCCGGGTGGCGAGGACCATGGGGCCCCCGCACCTCCTGCTGCTGCTCTTGCGGGCGCTGGTCCCGACGGAGGCCTGGGCGGGTGAGTGGGGTCGGGAGGGAAACCGCCCTGGGGGTGGGGAGGGTGCCGAGGGGAACCCCTGGTAGCGGCGGCGCTGGACCCGGTAAAGGCTCGGTTCCCCGTCGCCCCCCGTTGTCCCCCCTCAACCCGACCTGTCCCGGTCCTTCCCCGGCCCTCCCCGCCCCGCCGCCTCTTGCCCCCGAGTCTCGGCCCTTCCAGCCCCGCCGCCCCGGAACAATTTAGCGCCCCCCTCGCCCCCTCCCCCCCGCCCCGTCTCCCCGGGGCCCGGGACCCGCGGGGAGGAGGGTCAGCCCGGGTCTCCCTCCCGCCCCCAGGCTCCCACTCCCTGAGGTATTTCTCCACCGCGATGTCCCGGCCCGGCCCCGGGGAGCCCCGCTACATCGCCGTGGGCTCCGTGGACGACACGCAGTTCGCGCGCTTCGACAGCGACGCGGCGGGGCCGAGGATGGGGCCGCGGGCGCCCTGGGCGGGGCGGGAGGGCCCGGGGTACTGGGCGGGGGAGACGCGGAGCGCGACGGGCGCCGCACGGACGTTCCGAGAGGACGTGCTCGACCTGCGCGGCCGCGACAACCGGAGCGAGGCGGGTGAGCGCCGGGCCGAGACGTGACCCCGTCCTCGGGGACGGGCGGGGAACCCCAGACCCCGCGTCGGAGCCGCCCCTGAGGCAGGTGGGCCCGCCCCGCGCCGCCCCGCGCCGCCCAGCGCCGCCCCGCGCCGCCCCGCGAAGAGCCCGCGGAGCTTTGCTTCCTGCGGTCAGTTTCGGTTTAGGTTTATTCCCGGCTGGGGGTTGGGGGGTCGTCGAGGCTGACGGGGCGGGGACGGGCTCTCACACCGTCCAGAAAATGGAAGGCTGCGAAGTGGGGCCCGACGGGCGCCTCCTCCGCGGGTACAGCCGGTTCGCCTACGATGGCGCCGATTACATCGCCCTGAGCGCTTACATCGATTACATCGCCCAGGACCTGCGCTCCTGGACCCCCGCGGATGAGGCTGATGAGGCGGCTCAGACCACCCGGAGCAGGTATGACCTGGAGAGAGACCTGCGGAACTGCGGGGACTACCTGAGGATCACATGCGTGGAGTTGCTGCGCAGATTCCTGGAAAAGGGAGGGAGACGCTGCTGCGCTCAGGTAAGGGGGACCTTGCAAGGCCTGGGTGGCTTCAGATCTCCCTCAGGCTGACACCTCCGGGGAAAATAGAGTCATGGTCAGAACACAGACCTCTTTCTGGGGCCTCCCTGGAGGCGCAAGGGGTTAAGCACAGCACTGTGTGGCTTTTGGCAGCCTCTGCAGCATGAGTTCTATCCCTGGCTGGCCAGGTAGGTGACCCACATGGCGCAGCAGACCTCTCCTTTCTCACCTGCTGCTCCCCTCAACAGTGTATTTCAGTCAATCCGCCTGTTCTGTTCCCCACTGTGTCTCTGGTGAGTCCTCTCACCTCCCCACCCCCTGCCTCTGGCCTGTACCCCAGGTCTTGTATGCATAAATAAATGCATCTTAAAAATAAAAAAACACAGACCTCTTTTTGGTCAGAGAGGGAGGAGACCTCCTGGGTTTCCTGTTCTGTGCTAGAAAGTCTCCCCACAAGGCCCTTCTTTTTCTGAAGGGATGTTAAGGAATCCAGTCTCTCCTGAGCTGGAGGGGAGACCATCCCTGACATCACCCTTCATTGGATCCTTTTGACCTGGAAGCCATCTTGGGGACCATCAGTTTCTCACTATGTCTTGTTTTTGGTCTAATTAGCATTTTTCAGATCTGGCTCCTGCTTTTTTGAGTCCCCATGTCAGGAGCATAAGTCTGTGTTCTCCTCCTTAGAGACCTGCATCTTCCTATCCTGAGCTCTTATCCTGATTTACCCATTCTAAGAAACAGATTATCCCAGACTCCCCTGATCAGGATGGTTTATAGGTTTTGTGCTTCCTCTTCCAAACCCATTGCCCTGTCTGCCGGGGACCAGCCTCCGGCGAAACGTCGTGTCAGGGGTTCCTGAAAGGATGAGACGGCGTCGGCGAAAACGAAAGGACTGAGACTTAAGGGCTGAGGGGAAGGGGATGAGGTAGTGAGGAGACACTGACACTTGGTGAGGTGCTAGTATCTTCTGCCGAGAGACTCAGCAGGTCTTTATTTATTCATTTTTAGTAAGCAGAGAAAAAAAAAATACATTGTCATGTGTAAAGCAGAAACAATTAGTGTATTTTATTCCCATGGACTACTGGCTCCTACGGGTCCCAGCTAGACGGTAGCCTTCAAGGTTAATAGATAAAAAACCAGACCTAACACTAAAACTTATTTTTTCAGCTAGACAATTACCTAAGACAGTGGATAGCCGCCAGTGCATCCCTATCAGCTAAAGCCTCAGCATCAAAAGACTATTTTATTCACATGGCCTTAAGCCAGAGACCAGCTGCTGCTCAGCTATCAGAACTTTTTTTACCTACAAACTTCTTAATACAGTCAACTTCATTTAAAAACTTTCCTAAGAAACTTCTAAATAAAAGGAACTTCTAAAAAAGCAAAAGAAGATCTTACTATAATAGTTGTGCTGGTTTGCTTGTTAGATATGTACAATAAATCATCTCCCATTGTCGAGTGGGCCAAATTGTTTAATAACTAATATCTAAACAGGTAATTTTCCATGCCAATTGCTTGCAGTCTACTGATACATATAATTTATTGTCTAATGTACTTTTCTGATAAATTTTTTTCTTTTTATGACCAAGAACAAAAAATGAAGGAATGTTAGATCTTCAACCCCACAGTGTGAGGCACAAGGAATCTTCAGCCCCACGGTGTGAGGCTCTTTAGCTTCGGCCCCACGGTGTGAGGCCCTTTACCTTTGCTGCTTGCCAGTGTCTTATCTGGCTGGGGCATCAAGGCCTCCTGCAGCACCTGTCCATTCTGAGGATGGTCACAGGAGGCTGCTTCAGTCTCAGTGAAGGAAAAACCCAAAGTGTAATTGTTCTGACCCTTCTCCTCAGATCCCCCAAGGACACATGTGACCCACCACCCCACCTCTGAGCATGATGTCACGCTGAGGTGCTGGGCCCTGGGCTTCTACCCAGCGGACATCACCCTGACCTGGCAGCGAGATGGGGAGGACCTGACCCAGGAGACAGAGCTGGTGGAGACCAGGCCTGGGGGAGATGGAACCTTCCAGAAGTGGGCGGCTGTGGTGGTGCCTTCTGGAGAGGAGCAGAGATACACGTGCCACGTGCAGCATGAGGGACTGCTGGAGCCCCGAGTCCTGACTTGGGGTAAGGAGGGAACTTGGGAAAAGAGCTTCTCAGGGGCATCAGGAGCCCTTCTGGAAACTTTTAGAGGGACAGGGTGAGGCTTGGGAGTCAGAGTCTCACCTTCCCTTCCCTTCCAGTGTCCCCTCCTCAGTCCTCCATCCCCACCGTGGGCATCATTGCTGGCCTGGTTCTCTTTGGAGCTGTGCTCACTGGCGCTGTGGTGGCTATAGCTGTGATGTGGAAAAAGAAATACTCAGGTAGGGCCTTCCCAGTGGTGCAGCGGGTTGAGCACAGTGCTATGAAGCTGTCCGCAGCCTCTGCAGTGCGGGTTTGATTCCTGGCCAGCCAGGAGATTCCCACATGGCATAGCAGACCTCTCCAGTTCCGCCTGCTGTTCCCCTCAGCAGTGTATTTCGTCAGTCTGCTTGTTCTGCTCCCCTCTCTTCTCTGGTGAATCCTCTCACCATCCTGCGCATCTGGCCTGTACCCCAGCTCTTGTATAAAAATAAATAAACCTTGGGCCTCTTCTGGTGGCACAGGTGGTTGAATGCCATGCTGTGAAGCTGTGCACAGCCTCTGTAGCGCCAGTTGGATCCCCGCCAGCTGGTGAGGGTCCCACATGGCACGGCAGACCTCTCCTGTCGCGCCTGCTGCTCCCCTCAGCAGTGTATTTCGTCCGTCTACCTGGTCTGTTCCCCGCTCTGTCTCTGGTGAATCCTCTCACCCTGCCACACATCTGGCCTATACCCCGGTTCTTGCATAAATAAATAAATAAATCTTTAAAAATAAATAAATAAATAAATAAATCTAAAAAAAAAAAATACTCAGGTATGGGAGTGGAGGGGGGGTGTCTTGTCTACTGGGGGCTTTCATATCCCAGGTAGAACTTGCCCTACCTGGTAATGGGAAGTACCATCCACATACTGTGTTACCCAGTCTGGAGCTGATTGCTACTCCTCAGTCTTTTGTAAACCACTTATAAAAATGAATCACCACTTGTTCACCTTGATCATTCTTGCCGGAGTCCGGCTCTGATGAACAGGGTTGAGAGAGGAATCTGATTGAACTGAGGAAGTAAAGAAATGACAGACACAAAATAGAGTTTAAGAGAAGCAGGACCCGGGGGACACAAGGCCTCTCATTCGTGCTGGAGCTTCCTGAGTGCCTGGTGCAACTCATTTTTATTGCTACAAACTGCCCCTTCCCTCCTGGTTAGTTACTAGGCAATGAGCATTCTCTTGGCATTTAGCCTTGTCCAGGCGCACATTCACCCCAAGGTTCTGCGCTATCAGGTTATTCTGTTTCTTTTCTAATCTAGTTTGTCCCCAGACATAGTTTCACAGACACAAGAAAGAACATCCTGATCTATGCAGGGGCCAGTCTTTGGACCCATGCTAACCTGTCTTCCAACCATGACCCTGATGTTTTCCTTGTCTCAGCACTTTATGCTTAGGGGATCTCCAACAGTTCTGATCATGGGATCCTGATTCCCAGCAGATGTCAGAGGGGAAGGTCCCTGCTGAGGACAGACTCCAGGAGGTGGTTGCTCCAGTCACCCTTCATCTCCTTCCTTCATATCTCCTGGTCCTCAGGCACAGTTTTGGAAACTTCCCTGTGACCCAGGGAATTCATTTGGATTTCATGGCCTGACTCATTTGTGGTCTTATAGGATGTTTCTTCCCACAGGTGGACAAGGAGGAAGCTACACTCAGGCTGCAGGTAAGTGTGGATCAGGGGTTTGGTCCCTGAGCCCCTGGGGACAGTGTAGATGGAGCCCTTGGGGATGTCACCCGCATCAGTCCCTCCTGTGATCTCATCTCTCGTGGCTCTGACCAGGTTCTGTTTTGTCCTTCCCCAGGCAGTGACAGTTCCCAGGGCCCTGATGTGTCTCTCTCAGCCCCTAAAGGTGAGACCCTGGAGGCCTGCGGTGGGAGGGGCTGGGCCAGAGAGGATGGGACCAGGTGATGGGGAAGCTGTGAGGGAGACATTCTGAGGATGCGGTGGGCTATGGAGAAGGTCAACACTTCCCTAACTTTGTTCATGATCATTTTCCTTCACAGTGTGAGCCAGCTGCCTTTTGGGGACTGAGTGATGCAGGATTTCCTCTCATCTTCATTTTGTGACTTCAATATCTGCTGCAGACAGGGCAACCGATGAAATTCTCTGCCATTAACGAAGACTCTAAATGAATTTGCAATGGGGGGAGGCTGGGAGAGTGTCGTCAAGAGCAGCCCTGCCTCTCACTCTCCCAGCCCAAGCTTTTATTAAAGACATGAACAAAGGAACAAGAAAATAGCACGCAATTGTGTTTGTGCTTCTACAGATTATTAAGTTACTGCTGGAACAAGCTTTCCTGATTAGCAGGGAACATGCGCACAAGCCAGCACATCCTCAGAGAACAGGAGTCAGTTCTAGGAAGAAGTTTTGTTTGCCGAACTCCTAACATCCTGGAACTCAGTGTGCAGAGTAAACAGGAGCTCTCCAAATACTCCATCTCCCTTGAGGGCAGCAGGCTCCCATAATATCTCCCTTTTTTGTTTTTAAAGCAAAGTATAACTAGTTTTGGCATAGCCTGTATGACTCTTTTGGTGTGGTGATTTTTGTTTGTTTGTTTTTTAAAGATTTTGTTTGTTTGTTTATTTATTTATTTATTTATACAAGAACCTGGGTATAGGCCAGATGCGCAGGAGGGTGAGAGGATTCACCAGAGACAGAGTGGGGAACAGAACAGGCAGACTGACGAGATACACTGCTGAGGGAGCAACGGGCAAGACAGAAGAGGTCTGCCGTGCAATGTGGGACCCACCCCCACTGGCCAGGATCAAACAGGCACTACAGAGGCTATGGACAGCTTCACAGTATGGCGCTCAACCGCCTGCACCACCAGGGGAGACCCTGGTGTGGTGTTTTAAGTGATGCAGCAACTCCTGTATGAATGTGATAAAAGGGTCACTTGTCACCGATCCTGGAGTTCACCTGGAACCCATGTGGCTACCAGCTGTTTTAGTATTAAGAATGTGATATTTGGACTAGATTCCCAATACATCCGATTGATACATTGTTGCAGATAAGAGTCACTACAAGTAACACCATACATGGAATAGTATGCATTATAGCTAACATGAACATTTCCTGACAACATATGGATTAAGCACACAGGCAGAATCAAAAATTTTCTATTTTGAAGGTCATGTTCATATGAGTTTGGGTTCCTTTTTCAGTATGCTGTATGCCTCCCACACATACAAGGAGGAGACCCAGCTTTTAGATGGAGTTATGCATAGGCCTGTATCTCAGCCTTTACTGTTCCCCAAGTTCTCCTGGTTTCAGATTTTCTCAGTCCTGCCAGAGAGAGCATGGCACCAGAGCAAACTCCAGGGTAGGGGGGCAGGCTTAGCATCTATCCGGCTACTTCCTGCTGGGAGGGGCGGAGTAGGGCAGGGCAGCGGTGTCCTGTCTGAGCGGGTGTGTCCAGGAGATACCTGCAAGCTGAAGGTTTATAGCTTTTAACTTGCGGGAGACAAAAGTAACCAAGAGGTTCAGAATACACAGACCAGAGAGAGGGCCAGCAGGGGTATGGCAAGGGGCTGAGCAGGTTGGGAGTGAATTTTGGAGGGTCCTAAAAGGGGAAAAGAAACCATGAGTCTGGATGTAAGGGAATACAAAAAAACCCACATCTTTAAGTCTGTCCCTCATAGGACTCTGGCTCTACATTTATATATTTATGCAGTGCCTCCCAGGTGATGCAAGAACATCATGGGACTCTTGTCCTTTTTTGTTGGAAAAGGCATATGAATGATTCTAACTTTTTTTTTTTTTAAAGATTTATCTATCTATACAAGAACTGGGGTACAGGCCAGATGCACAGGAGGGTGAGATGATTCACCAGAGACAGAGCGGGGAGCAGAACAGGCAGACTGACGAAGTACACTGCTGAGGGGAGCAGCAGGTAAGTCAGGAGAGGTCTGCTGTGCCATGTGGTATCCTCACCAGCAGGCCAGGATTAAACCGGAGCTGCAGAGGCTGTGGACAGCTTCACAGTGCCGCGCCCAACTGCCTGCGCCACTAGGGAGGCCCTAACTTTTTTTTTTTTAAGATTTATTTATTTTTTTATACAAGAACCGGGGTACAGGCCAGATGTGCGGGAGGGTGAGAGGATTCACAGAGACAGAGCAGGGACAGAACAGGCAGACTGACTGAAATACACTGCTGAGGGGAGCAGCAGGCGAGTCAGGAGAGGCCTGCCACGCCATGTGGGATTCATACCACCTGCCAGCCTGGATCAAACAGGTGCTGCAGAGGCTGCGGACAGCTTCATGATGTTGCGCTCAACTGCCTGCGCCACCAGAGGAGGCCCTGATTCTAACTTTTAATTGATAATGTGAGGAGGTGGGGAGAGTGGCCCAGCCCCGCCCACCAGGCCCCTCCCCACACTGACCTGTGTCTCTCCCTGATGACTTTCCTGCTCCAGCAGAGGCGGGGCTGACTCCACCCCTGCCTGTACTCTGTGTTTCCTGAGGAATAATGTCTACCTGCCTATTGAAAATAATCAGATATGAAATTATTTTTCTTACCTGGTCATGTGGGACTGTGTTGGGAGCCTGCCGCCCTTACGGGAGCTGGAGTTTTCTGAGAGCACCTGTTTGCTCCACATGTGGAGTTCCAGGAGTGGCTGGCTATTCAAATGGACCCATTCAGAATTGCCATCTCAGGGTGGAATTGTGTAAGTCATCCCATGGGCAGCTGTGAAGTAATTAAAACAAAGGCCAGTAGCCACTGGGGTTCCAGTTGAACTCCAGGAACTGTGGCAAGAGGCGTCTTCTATCTCATTCAGGCAGGAGTTGCTGCATTGCTTAAAACACCGTCATAGGGTGGTGACTGCAGGCACTGCTAGCCTGGGCAGCATCATTGCTGCTGCAGCTGCTGCCGCCATTGCCCCGAACGAGCAGGTGTGCACCTCTGACTTTCAAAAAAATTTACAGAAACTTGGAAAAACCAAATCCATGTTGACAAAGAACTCTTAGACTAAATACAGCAATTACAAGATTCTATTATTTGCTTTGGTAACAGGCTTTTCCAAACCTACTTAAACTTACTCTGCTTCAAAAACAAAAAGGGGGATATGTTGGCAGAGAGCCCGAGTTCTCTGAAAGCACGTGTTTACTCTGCGCATGGAGTTCAGGAGGTTAGAAGTTCTGCAAACAGAAATTTCTTTCCAGAACTGACTCCTGTTCTCTGAGGACGAGCTGGCTTGTGTGCATGTTCCCTACTAACTGGAAAACTTGTTTTCAACAGTAACTTACTCATCTGTATAAGCAAAAACATAATTGCGTGCTAGTTTCTTGTTCTTTTGTTCATATCTTTAATAAAAGCTTGGGCTGGGTGAGTGAGAGGCAGAGCTGCTCTCGATGGTTCTCCCTAGCCTCCCCTGCTGCAAATTCATTTAGACTCCGAGTCTTCGTTAATAGCTGAGAACTTCCCATTGGCTGTTTGCAGCAGCATTGCTGGGTTAATTAGCAGGATTCCTAAAATTTGAGATGAAACAAAGAGGAGCCCTGAGGACCAGCCAGAACTGCAGGTTTTCTGTGCTGAGTCTGTGCAGGTGGGGGTGGGAGAAGCTTTGAGGAGCCGAGGGGGACAAGGCCTGTGTCCAGCCGGTGCTCAGTGCCTCATGGGCTTTGAGGTGGTCACTCCTCAAGAGTCATCTCTCTGCTCCTTTGCCCTTGTCCCTCAGTAGCACCTGTCCCAGCAGGGCCTGTGATCACAGGGACTCAGAACCCCCCTGGGCCTGTCCTGTCTCCAGAAATGTGAGTGGAGGCTGCGTGTGGCTGGGTCAGCCTAGGATCAGGCCAGGGTTGGGTCCTCAGTCTTCATATTCTGTGTATCTACATTTTATTATGGTTTTTATTTTTCGGTTCATATTTAGAGACCAGGCCTCCTGTCCTCTGGGTGTCCCCATCTCTGACAGCAGCAGGAGGCATCTGTCATTGTCCCCACAAGGTCCAGGAGTGCCTTGTGCACACAAAAGTCTGGTGTTAGAAATTGATTTCCAGACTCCTGCAGGTTAGGGCCTCATTTTAGGCTATGTTTTGGATTATTCTTTCCATCTTTTCCACATCTTTTTTAAAGAACCAAATTCTGGTATTAGTAGAGAGGAGAATTAGGTAATTTTTCATCTTAATGTCCTGTTGGGTTTCGGTTTCCTCTACAGCTTCTCCCTCCAACTTTACCCTTAAGTAACCCTGCCCAGAGTGTGTGGGGACAGAGAGGCTGGCTGCTTCCTAGCATGGTCAGTATGGGCCTCACGTAGGTGACCTTTGAGAAAAAGTTTGATGAACATGTTGCCCACAAGGATGTCCAGGGAAGTTCTTTCCAGGCAGGACAACCTCCAGTGCAGAAGCCCGAGGCAGGAATCTGTGTGGCTCAGGTAAAGGCTGCTGGAGCGAGGGTAATTGAGATGGGATCTGTGTGCACCCAGACCATTCAGGCCTCACAGATGTTGGGTTTGACTTTCCTTTTTTTTTTTTTTTTAAGTAAGATTTATTTATTTTTGCATACAAGAACTGGGGTGTAAGCCAGAGATGCGGGCGGATGCGGGGTTGGGGTTTGACTTTCTGAATAAGGTTTGGGTTGACAAGAGCTTCTGAACAGAGATGATCTGTGCGACTCCTCTTTAGGAGCCCCAGTCTGGCTGCTGTGCAGCATCGAGGGGTGAGAGGTGGAAAGAGAAATGGGGGAAACCAGTACAGGTCCCAGGACAGAGAGGTTGGTGGCTTTGTTGGAGAAGGGAGAGGAGAGCAGGGAAATAACAGGCAGTGATAGGATCTGTGTGTATTTAGAGATGGACTCTACAGCATTTCCTACTCTGGGCTGTGAGGAAGGGCTCAAGGATGACACTCAGTGTCTCAGACTGTGCAGGCAGTGGTGGAGCCTGCAGTGACATGGGGAAGACCCCAAAGAACCATGTACGGGCGTCCTTGGCCTTCACTTTAGGAAAGTTGCAGCTGAGATCTATTAGAAATTAAAGTGAGGTTGGCAATTGGACAGACAAGTCTGGAGTAGAGATGAAATATCTGAGCTAAGAAATAGACCTGGGAGGTGATAGGATGTGAATGATGTTTGAAGTCTTGAGCTTGGAAAGGTCCCCCAGAGAGTGATCACTCAGGAAAAGAAAGGAGCAGGTTAAACCCCAGAACCCCCGGTGATGAACAATCTGAGCAGACACCCCCTGGAGCTGACTGTACTGTCTGACACCATGTGGAGAAGACACGGAGACCAGGTAGCCCCCTACTTCTGTGAGCACAGAAATCACCTGGATGCTAGAAGGTCTAGAACAGTGTCTCAGATTCTATTATCCAACTCCTTTCCTCACCCTAGGGATGGAGAACTTAGGGTTGATTCCCAGGAGAAGACACTTCATCCCTGGAAGCAGGAACAAATAACAGGGACTCAGGAGTCCAACGTTTCATCCAAAGAGACTGAGAGAACCTGTATACTTGAGGGACTCACCCAGAATCTGGGAACCAGCTATTATGACCTGGAGACATGGATCTTACCTGATGTCTATGTGCACAGCCACTCCCTAGGGAGGAAGTTTGAGGACGCCTAACCTGACAGTGGACCTGTCCTGCCGCTGGGGGCCCAGGGAGCCTGGGGAGGGCCTGGCTGAGCAGGAGAAAGGGCAGCTCTGGGCGCCTGTGCTCAGCCCTGTGGCCACACGGGGGCGCTGCCGCGCTGTTCCGGATTCTGGTGGAGCCGCCAGGTCGGGGCGGGGGCTGAGGTGGGCAGAGTTGGGGGTCCTGGAGGGCGGTGTCCTGGGGTGAGATGCTCTGTGAGGAGTCAGAGCAGCAGGGCTCAGAGGAGAGGAGACTCCGGAGCCTGCCCTGGCTGTGAGGTTTCCTCCTCTTCTCCCCGCTACCCCCCTCCCCAGTCCCTTCATGGCAAAACCTGGGAAAACAGGAAAGTAGATATTTTTTTCCTTCTACAACCTATAACTTTGCTAACAGTATTTTGAAAGATACTCCTAGAGTTACAGAAAAGTTGCAAAGGTAGTAGGGTTCCTATATAACCCACATCACTTCCAAGCTGTTAACATCTCACATGACTACTAAGTGATTTGTGACACTAAGGAAACGATGCTGATGCAGTTTCAATAAACTCCACACTTTATTTGGGCTTCATTAATGTTTCCTATTGTCCTTTTTATGCTCTGACATCCCATCCAGGACGCCACATGAAGTCCCCACCTGGTCTCCTTAAGGTGCCTCAGGCTCACATTTCTCAAACTTTCCTTGATCTGTGAGGAGAGCTGCTCAGGAGTCATGGCCTCAGTTTGAGTTCTTCTGACTGGGCACAACGGGTTTGGGGAAAGAAGACCACAGAGGCGAAGTGCTGTTCTCCATCAACACATCAAGTGTACAAATATGCACTATTGTATTTTCATTTATTTAGTAGTTACTGTTGTTATTGGAAGGAAGACACTATGGGCAGCTCATTCTTAGTGGGTGTTCTGCTATAAACATTTACTTCCATGCAGGATTTTTTTTTTAATCATAAGTTTTCAAATTAGTTGGGTAAATAGCAGGGACAGTCATCACTGGACTGTATGGCCCATCAGTGTTCGGCTTTAAAAGAAACTTTCAAGAATCCTCCCTAGTGACTGTGCCATCTCGTATCTTGCCAGCAGTGAGGGTCCTGTTGCTCAGTCAGCACTTGGTATTACCTTTTTTTTGGCCTTCTGGTAAGTGTGTAATGGTATCACTCTTGTTTTTTATGTCTTTCCCTAATAACCTGTATTACTGAGCATTATTTATGTAATTATTTGGCACCAATGTCTCTTCATTGGTGAAGTATTTTGTCCATTTTTAAATTGGGTTATTTTCTTATTGTTGAGTTGTAAGAGTTCATTTATAAATTATAGATACAAGTTCTTTATCAGATACATGATTTGATTTTCAAATCTTTTCTCTCACTCTGTGTCTTAAAACTCTTATATTACAGTATACACTAATAACTAGATATAAACATAGATAAATTTTTCTGGGAAGGGAAATGATAAATTTCTGACTGGTTTTGGGTAGGTCTCGTGGCTCACTGGAGGGCCATGGTGTGTGTATGTGTGCATTTATGTCAATTCTTGAATGTAAAATCTTATTTTGTGTGCATATTTTTTTGGAAGGAAAGCTTGCAAAACCCTTCAGAGATCATGTCCTAATCACATGCTCAGCCCAGAGCAGTATGATGAACCTTTGCAACATCATCTCTCATGGCCCTTAACTTCCCTTAGGGGTCACTCTTGGTGGTGCCCATGCTATGAATTTTAAACAAATGTCCAATGATGTAGACACCATATTGTGCCCTGCAGAGTAGACTCACCTCCCTCAATATCTTTTGCGCGCCAAGGAAACATAAACAACGATAGACCAGTCGAGCCACACCAAACTAACAAGTTCTTGCACAGCAAAGGAAACTGCCGATAAATGTAATCACATCATATTGAGTGGAAGAAAATATTTGCATATCATACATCCAAGTTATATAAATAACACGCATAACTCTAAAACCAGAACACAATTAACCCAATCAAAACATGGGGAGGGAAGCTAAGTAGAAACTTCTCCAAAGAAGATGCCTATGGTCAACAGTCACATAGAAAAATGTTCAACATCACAAATCATCAGGGGATGCACATCAAAACCACAATGAGATACTACCTCACACCTGTGAGATGGCTCATATTAAAAAGACAAACAAGGGCCTCCCTGGTGGTGCAAGGGGTTAAGATGCCACCTATGAAGCTGTCCACAGCCACTGCAGCACGAGTTTGATCCTCAACAAGGGAGCTATCCACATGGCACAACAGACCTCTCTTAACTCTCCCCCTGCTCCCCTCAGCAGTGTATTTCAGTCAATCTGCCTGTTCTGCTCCCCACTCTGTCTCTGATGAATCCTCTCAACCCCCACACCTCTGGCCTGTACCCCAGTTCTTGTATACATAAATAAATAAATCTTCAAAAAAAAAATGACAAACAAGTGTTGGCAATGATGTGGGGGGAAGAGGAGCCCTCATGCACTGGTGGGAGTTGGTCCAGCCCTACGGAGAAAAGTTTGGAGGTTCCTCAAAATATTAGACATAGATCTGCCACATGACCCAGCCTTCCACCTCTTGGGATTTACCCCTAGAATGTAAACACTAACTTGAAGGGATTTGTGTGCTTTTGTGTTCATTGCAGCAATGTCTACAATAGCCAAATTATGGAAACAACCAATGTGCTTAACAATATATGAGTGTGTAATAGACTGGTCCCTAAGAGAAGGGGGGGTTCCAGGTTCCCTGCCTCACCAAAGGGTGGGTGGAGCTGATCAGGGAGGAGAAGAAGCTGGAAAGAACATGTGGTATGTATACAAAATGGAATACTACTCAGCTGTGAAAAAAAGATGAAATCTGGAATTTACCACAACATGGATGGAAGAGGAAGAAATCATACAAAATGAAATCAGAACAACAAATACCAGATGACATCATTGATATGTGTAATATAAAGAAACAATGCAGGGCCTTCCCTGTGGCGCAGCAGGTTGAGCGCAGCGCTATGAAGCTATCCGCAGCCTCAGCAGCACAGGTTCAATCCCGGCCGGCCAGCAAGAATCCCACATGGCGCAGCGGACCTCTCCTGTCATGCCTGCTGCTCCCCTCAGCAGTGTCTTTGGTCCGTCTTTCTGTTCTTCTCCCTGTTCTGTCTCTGGTGAATTCTTTCACCTTCCCGTGCCTCTGACTATACCCCAGCTCTTGTATAAATAAATAAAATCTTTAAAAAAAAGAAACAATGCACAGGAGGAGATAATACCAAACAAAAACCTTGGAGTTTGGCTGCAGGACTGATGCTACCAGAGAGGGTGAGACTGGGCAGTAAAAGAAGGTCCAAAGGACTAGGGCTGGAGATGTGGGTACCTTGAAGGTGGGAGTGAGGTTATACCTGAGGAGGTGTGAACCTGTACCTCTGAACCTGTACCTCAAAAAAAAAAAAAAAAAAAAAATGAAAGTTTTAAGAGAAAAAGTAAATTGTCTCCTCAATCACTCACTGACCTCAGTGAGTTGCCTTTGCCTCCTCACTGTCATGCAGGCTGAGAGGCTGGTTTCCCATAAGGTCAGAGGCAGGAGGTGCAGGGACTCCTGGGGCTGCTCATCCCCTGCTGAGTAGAGACACTGCAGAGAGGGCGGCTCTGAGGGGACCAGAGACAGAGGGTCAGAGTAACCCCAGTGCTGAGTGAGGGTCTGGTTCCCAAGGAGAGGGGAGTGTGTGCGTGCGTGTGTGTGTGTGTGTGTGTGTGTGTGTGTGTGTGTGTGACAGGATGGCATGGGCCATGCTACTCAGGCTGTCTGACAAGGTCCGGGCATGAGGGAAAACCCCTGAAAAGTCAGGAAGCCCATGCTCTCTGACAAGGTGCGGACATGAGGAAAGTTTCTGAAAAGTCAGAAAACTCCACAGCTGGCTCCTGCTACTTCCTTTCATTTGTTTGTGGCAGTTATTGAAACCATGGAAATTTTCGATAAGCTTCAGAATAACACAATGAGTGCTGACATCAGTGCCAGTCTCTGTATGCACACTTCAGTAGTTTGAGAAAAGTACCTTCCAACATGATTGATAGAGAAACGGTTTCCAAAAATTCTCCAAGTTCTCCAATTTGTAACTCAGTTACCATGAGTCACACTGAGTTCTTTAACAAGCCACGCTTGATAGAACTGATGGAACTGAGCCCTGGAAAAGTCCCCACTAGAGAAGGCCCTGAGGTGCCCCCGGAGGCGAAATGGTCCGAGAGAAACACCCCACATGCTGTTCCCATGGCACCGGGACCCCTTGGTTCTATATAGAAAATAGGAAGCCGCCCTCCATCTTACAATCCCTGCTTAGCCTTGTTTCAGTTACCTCGCTTGACCGCACAAATCACGTTGTGTGCAGCACCTGTTTCTATTTTCTGAATAACATACATACCTAGGGAAATATGTAACCGAGTTAATATAACCAAGTGACCAAGTTCATCGTAGACTGGGAAAATTAAAAAAAGGACTGTGCACTGTTAATGATCATTAATAATTTCTGTAACAATGTAAAAGTAAAATCACATGATTGCATGATGTAAGGATCAAATAACAATTTCTGATGTATAAATAAAGACCCGCTGAGACCCTCAGCGGGAGATGTCTGCACCCTGATCAAGTGTCAGTGTCTCCCCTCACTACCTCATCTACCTCATCTCCCCTCCCTCATCCCTCCATGCCGCCGACACCCTCTCATCCTTGCGGGGACACTGACAGGACATTTTGCTGGAGCTGGCCTCCGGCAACAGGAGAGACAGGGCACACAGCATAGACAGTGCGAGGACAATGACACATCGAGCAGGTTTGGAGCAGGACTTGAGGCAGCAGAGGATCAGGAGACAGGAGGGGATGGGACTATCCCCATGGTTAGATGTAAGGAGCCTGGGTGGGACCTGCTGGGCTGGGGGGGGGCAGCCCCCCTTGACAGCTCCCTCTCTCCTCCTCCAATGCTCACTCCAGGCTCATCTCCTTTGGAGTCAGGGGCCTCCAGCCTGGCAGCCCCTCTGTTTCCCAGGGGTCACTGCCTCCGTGAGCTGCAGCTACTTTCTTTTCTCTCTAGAGCAGAGCTGGAGGGAGTCCCACAGGGGGAGGGAGGAGTGTGTGTCCTGCTGGCCTGGCCCAGGGGCAGGATTAGCCCAGGTCACCCCAGTTCCTGAGTTGAGCTTTTGTCTACATAATCCAGGAAGGGAGGGGGAGATGGAGCAGGGTCTCCCTCAGCTCCTGGAGGAAGGTGTAATGTCAGCGAGGGTAAAGTTATTGTTTCTCATTTCCGGAGTTTGCCCTTCTCTCCAGGGTCACCCTCCAAGTACAGCAGGGGGGAATCTCAGATAAACCCAGACTAGTGCCCCCACCTCTCTCCCTTCCTTCCTCAGCAGTGATGTGTTCAGGAGGAATGTCCTGGAGCTGATGGTGCACGCTGGAATGATATATAAAAAAAGACGTTGGATTATTATATTAGCTTCTGGGATTTGAGGTAAGATGTCTCTTTTTACTGTAAAATTTATTTTGTTTTTGTTGTCACTATGATGATGTGCAAGCTGAGAAATCCCGGGAGTGGGAGACACCGTTGAGTGTTCATAGTGCAAATAAAAAAGGGAACAAGAAATCCACCGTGAAAACAAGACAGAGAACTGCACAGAGTGTCCAGTCTCCCAACAGACTCTGTGTTGGTTGTCAGATGTGATGATCCCCTCAACCTGAGGCTATGAGGAGTGAGACTCAGAAGCACAGCCCAGGCCACAAGGCGGGGGCCCAGCACTCAACTTCTTCAGGCCCCCCTGCTGTGGCAGCTGCAGTGAGGGAGGGTCTCTGAGCTGAGGGGGCTGAGGCCTCAGTATCATCACAATCCACTGGAAACGTCCAGAGTAAGGGTTGGGTCCTCTCAGTGATGGGTGCCCACTACCTGCCTGGGCACCACAGATATTGTTCAGTTGAGTATAAAAATTCCTCCTGATGTTGCTCTTGTGGTGGAGGGAGATGAATGGGGAGAGAAGGGAGGTGATCACAGAGACTGGGCCCCCAAACTTCTACAGAATGACCAATTTCTGACCTCTCTTCAAACAGAATAAGGACACTTTTTCACATCATAGCCCTGGAAATGTCTGAAATCTCTGTGTGCATAAGCAGGGCAAATCCCAACACAATACATGGTTGTTTGCAGTATGTTGGTTGGTGTGAAAGTCCTAACCCACCATTACCAGAAACAAGAGTCCTCCTGAGCTGCTTTTTTTTTGTAACCTTAATCATTTCTTAATTCAAATGACATATGTTTGGGGTGCCACCGCCAGGCACTGGGGGCACAGAGTGAGCAGTGCCAGGACTCTGTGTGTCTGTAACTAAGAGTTTAGCTTGAAGAGGTGAGAGGTGACCTGAGCCCCAGGGGGAGCAGGAGGTGACAGAGAGGTGAGTCACCCTGAGGAGACAGGGTGAGGTTCCTTGGTGTGGGGTGCGGGGGCAGGTCCAGGGATGGGCACGGGTAGGAGCTGGAGAAGCTGCAGCGGGTGCTGAGGGGCGTGGGCCTCGCTCTGGGCCTGGACTCCAGCCCGTCCGCCCAGCACATGGCTGGGACCCACACAGGGACTCCCCCACAGAGCCTCAGTGTCCTCACCTGTGTGTGGTGAGGTTAGGGACGTGGTAAGGATGGTGACCTGATGCCTGTGAGTCTCGGCTCAGGGCCTTGCACATAGGGGACACTCAGCCCCTGTCTGCTTTCCTGGCTGCAGGGAAAGGGGGTTGGAGAGAAAGTGGAGGTGATGACAGGCCCTGTGAGCCCTCCCTGCCTGGTGTGGGGAGCAGAGAAGGCAGCTGAGGGTCCATGTTGAGAAAGGCCTGGGGTGTCGTGGGGAGCAGAGACTGGAGAGGGTGAGAGCGTGCGGGGCAGGGAGGAGGCTCCTTCGGCCTGACCAGGGCAGGTGTGGTCACCTCCTCCCTGAGTGTCTCCTGTGCCCTCTGTTTGTTTCCCTTCCTCACCTACCTTGCGGGACAGTCATGACCTCGGGGCCACAACTGGTCCTCCTGGAGGAGGTGGCCTGCCTGGAGACAGGGGCCCAGGGAGCACCTCCTGTGGCCACAGCTTCTGCCAGGCCTGTCACAGTTGAGTCACTCTCAGATCCACTGAGTGCCTCATGCTGTCCACACTGCCAGGAGCTACTGCAAGAGGGAGTAGTAGCCCCATTTGGTTCTGGTCAATTTGTGTTCTGATCCCCAATACTAGAGCCCAGGGGTAAAAATCCAGCTAGGAAGGTAGAGTTTGGGGGTGGCACAAGGAAAAGCATGTTTTTCTATCTCTAGGAGGACCAGAGGTTTGTAAAGATCTCAAGTACAAAGTCACCCAGTGCTGCAGAAGCTGAACATTCTAGATCTTATAAGGTGGGTAAACTCTTACTGATAATCTGAATTTGTGACAAATCTTTGGTGACTTGCTCTACTAGGAGCACTATTCTAGAAAGAGTGTCAGCACTATTCTAAAAAGAGAAATTCCTGCATATTTAACTCAACACTGTATGCAACACCAGCATCTCTGTGGATTGTGTTAGTAAAAATGACTCATGGGGCCTCCCTGATGATGCAGCGGTTGCGCGCTGGGCTGCGAAGCTGTGTGCAGCCTCTGCAGCACCCGTGCCATCCCCGACGGGCTGGCGAACATCCCACATGGTGCTCAGACCTCTCCTGCACACCCGCTGCTCCCCTCAGCACTATTTAGTCAGTCTGCCTGTTCTGCACTCCACTCTGGCTCTGGTGAATCCTCTTACCCTCCCGCGCTTCTAACTGTACCCAGTGCTTGTATAAAATAAATAAATAAATCTTAAAAAAAAAAAAAAATGACTCGAGGATGCAGAAGGACTTCCCTGCTAAAACTCTCAGGTGCTGAAGCATCACAATAGCTCCACCTGCAGGACAGAGGAACTTCAGGGCTGCTCTAGGATGTCATACAAACCCCAAGATAGTCTTGAGATTTCTGAGGGTGAAGGACTCATCATTGGAAAAAATGAAAAGGACAAAATCACCCTAAGGATATAGGGCTTTACATGAGCACATAAAACACCATGTTATGTCTAGAGTATGTGTGACCTTGATATATTTATCAGGTATTTTTTGGCTGAAGATGGCAAAATCTAACTCACTATTGTCAAAATGGGGACTCACCTACTTATTAAACCAACTAAAGGCAAAGCCAGGGTGCAGGGGCCCCTTTACAGAGCCGGAGCCCTATGCTACTCCTGCTGGGAGCCAGGACCAGCCTGTCCAGGGAGGACTGTCCTGGGCCAGCATGGCCCTGATGGGGACTGGTTCTGGGTCAGTAGCAATAAGCCACTTGGCTCTGTCCTGCCCTCAGTGTCCAGCTGTCTGTTCTAGAATGATCCTGGGTCTCATTTTCCTCAGCTTGTCAGGGATGAGGGTCTGTTCATCAAAGGCCCCTTCCAGATGAGAGCAGGAGGGTCTCAATGGCTTGGGGATCCCTGATCCTGAGAGGGGATTTGTAGGGGGTCACTGAAATTCTGATCTTTCTTTCCCTCAGGTGGAAGCGGGTATGGTTTCTAGTCCCATAGCTGTGTCCTCAATATGTTCACATGACTTATTACCCTCCATGTACTTATGATAAAACTGAGTCTGGAGAAAGCATGTGATTTATTCAAGGCTGCACAATGAGGAGCAGAGTCATGATTCCAACACAGTTTTCCTTCATTTGCAAGATCATGCTTTTTGCTGCATCACACACTACAGCTTTCCACAGTGAGCTTTGACAAAGAAAGTCAAGGAAAAGATAAACACCTGGGATTACATCAAACTGAAAAGCTTCTGTACAGCAAAAGAGACATTAACCAAAACAAAGAGACATCCCACTGATTGGGAAAAATCTTTGCACTCCATACAACTGATGAGGGACTAATTACAAAGATATACAAAGAACTCAACACAACTCAACAAAAGCTAAGTAACAGTCCAGTCAAGAAATGGGCAGAAGAATTTAAAGGACACTTCTCCAAAGAGGAAATGCAAATGGCCAACAGGCATATGAAAAAATGTTGAACATCCCTTATAATCAGGGAAATACAAATCAAAACCACAATGAGATACCACCTTACACCAGTAAGAATGGCTCACATCAAAAAAACTAGCAACAACAAATGTTGGCGAATATGTGGTGAAAAAGGACCTCTCCTACATTGCTGGTCCAACCACTATGGTTGGGAGTGCAAACTGGTCCAACCACTATGGAAAGTTGCCTGGAGGTTCCTCAGTCTACTAAAAATGGAGTTACCAGAGGACCCAGCAATTCCACTCCTAGGGATCTACCCAAAGGACACAAAAACATTGATTCAAAAGAACACCTGTACCCCTTTGTTTATTGCAGCACTATTTACAATAGGTAAAACCTGGAAACAACCCAAATGCACAAAAAATAAAAGACTGGCTCAGAAAGATGTGGTATATATACACAATGGAATATTACTCAGCAGTCAAAAAGATAAACTAATGCCATTTGCAGCAACATGGATGGAGCTAGAAGGAATTATGCTTGGTGAAATAAGTCAGAAGGAAAACGAAGAATATTGAATTATTTCACTTATAGGAGGAATATAGGAGAACCGAGTGAGACCCCAGGGCAAAAAAATAATAACAATACAAAACACAACAAAACAAAACAAAAACAGACAGTTATAAACCAGTGACGTCCTGCAAGGGAGGAGGAGGGAGAGGAAACAAAGGGAGGGAGGGAGGGAGGAGCACAGGAGACTGTGGTGATGGTGCAGGGGTGCATTCGCGAAGGAAATTCTATGGGGACTACACCTGGTGGAGGGGAATAAGAAAAAAGCAAACATTGTTTAAAAATGAACAATGATGTAAAAACATATAACAAGTTATAAAGATTTACTATAAAGTCGGAGTAATCCAGACAGTATAACATTGGTGAAAAAACAGACGAATAGGTTAGTGGACCAGAGAGCTGATAAACAGGCCCACACAAATAGAGACAACTCATCACTGGTAAAGCAGCAAGGACAACACAATGAAGAAAAGAGCCTTCTGAATTAATGGTTCGGGAACAACTGGATGCTCACATGCAAAACATTGAATCTATCTAGATAGACTTTACACTCTAGACAAAAATTCACTCAAAATGTATCTAAGTTAAAATGCAAGCTATAAAACTCCTAGAAGATAACATAAGAGAAAATCTAAATGACTTTGGGTTTGGTAATGTCTTTAGCTGCAACACCAAGGGCACAATGCATGAAAGAAAGAATGATATGCTGTTCACTAAAATAAAAAATATTTGCTCTGTTACAGAAACTGTCCAGAGAATGAAAAGATAAGTCACAGACTGGGAGAAGATATGTGTGATCAAAAACTGTTATCCAAAATCTACAAGGAACTCTTAAAGTGCAATAAGAAGAAGACAATCATATTAAAAACTGGAACAAACAACTGCCAATAAGTTCATGAAAAGATGTTCATCATCACTAATCATCAGGGAAATGCAGATCAAAACCTCAATGAGATGTTACTTCCTACCTGTTAAAATGGCTACTCTCGAAAAGACAAGAGATAGCAAGTGTCAGGTAGAATGTGGAGAAAAGGAATACCACCATACTGTTGATGGGAATGTAAACTTGTAGCTACTCTGGAAAACAGTATGGAGACCCTGCAAAAAATTAAAAATTGTTGTCATGTGATCCAGCAATCCCACTTCTAGTTTAATATTGGAAGGAAATTAAATCATAATCTTGATAGTTACTTCCCCACATTCACTGCAGCATTATTATTTGTAATAGCCAAGACACGGAAACAACCCAACTTCCATCGACAGATGAATAGATACAGAAAATGTGTTTCACACACAGGAATATTACTTAGCCATAAAAAGGGGGAAAGCCTGCCATTTTCAACAACACAGGTTGATGGACCTTTGAGAGCATTATGCCATGTGACATAAGTCACACAAATGCTGTATGCTCTCATAACTGGAATCTTTAAAAAAAAAAAAGCCACACTCACAGAAACAGGGAATAGAATGATGGTTGCCATGGGCTGGGAGTGGGGAGGGAGATATTGCTCAAAGATTATGAGCTTCCAGTTATGAGTAAATTTTGTGTCTAGTATTTATCATGATAACTATTTATCATGGTAATACTACTGCATTATACACTTGCTAGTTGTTAAGAGAGTAAATCTTAAATGTTCTCAACATACATACACACAAATTGTAGTTATGTGGGGTGATGGCTGTGTTAACTAGCCTTATTGGAGTAATTCTTTCACAATATATACATGTATCAAATCATCATATCGTATACCTTAAACTTAATATGCCAAGTATGTCTCAATAAAGTTGGAAAATAAATAAAACAAAGCAAAACAAAATGAGCTTTGAAGGACAAGGACGACAAAATCAGTCAACTCTATGAGCTTATTGAGCAGGAAGCTGCCTTAATAGGCTCACTGAAGGCAGGTCACTGAAGGCAGGTTTCTGTCTCTTCTCCCTCTTTTGGTGGTGAATCTCCCGCCGTGGTGACCAACCCTCCATTTCATCTTCCGGAGGCCACAGCGGTTGACCAGTAACAACCGGTTGACCAGGAAAATCTGGAACAGTTTCAGCGGTAGGAACAAGCACCAGGACCCCGAGGTGAAGCTGCTGGTGTAGCAAAGAGCATGAGTCACACCTGGGCCATAACCTGAGGGGCTTCTCCTCCCCCTGAGTGATTGGCCCTCAGGAGCTTGTCAGCCCCTCCCTCCCCACTCTGTGGGTGGTTCCTGGTCTTAGGAACCACACAGGCCCAGGAGAGAGGAGCCTCCAGAGGTCCTGAGTGTCCCTGAGGGTCATTCTTAGAGTCTACGGTATATTCGACTTGCAGTAACGTGCTGACCTTGAGGAAAAGACATCTTCATTACTTCTGTGGGTTTTGATTATCCAGGTTTTTAACTTCAGTAGGATTAGAGAATTGCAAGTTTGTCACCTCACTAAACTCAGTCTCGACATGAAATAGTGTTCAGAATTTCCAACCATAACATGTGGAATTCCCGCGTGGCAAAATAATTAAGGAGAACTTACAAATAAGCCAGCCTAGGAAATTTCTAAGTATAACAAATGACACCAAGATGAAATTAAGGGAATCAAAAAAAGAAGAACTTCAAGAGAAAATTTGAATTTCGTGGAGATCACAAATGTGCTGAATTCAATACTCCTTCATGGGTCCCAGGGGCTGATTATAATGTACTGGGAACCCTCTGTGGGTCAGGTCCTTTCAGTCATAATTTCACTGCTCCCAACAATAATCCCCCCAGGCACCTTCTGTCCTTGATAAAGCAGATGATGCTCAGGGAAACACCCCATGTCCCCATCCCCGGCCTGGAGTTTGCTGAGCCAGAAGACCCCAGCCCCGGCTCCCCTTTGGTCTCAGAGTCTGTGCCCCGACCCCCAAGGGGCTGCCTCTCCAACCCCACAGCCCAGCGCCCAGGAGACACATGGCCAGACAGACGCAGAGCAGCACTGGCCCCCCTAGGCCTGGGGTGGAGGAACGTGCAGGGAGGGGACACCCATGTTCAGTCCACTGTTCTCTCCCTCCCATGGGGACCTTCACAGGGTCATAGAGGAGAGGAAAAGGCAGGGCTGCCGGGACCTCCAATGAGTATTCTGTGGGGACCAGGCAGGGCCTAATGCCCACACGCCAGGGACCCAGATCTAATTCCTGGTGATGGAGCCTGCATCCTGCTCCCAGGACTCATGATAAATACCACAGAGAGCTGCTCCGTGTGCACAGGCTAAAGGGAGTGGCCGGCAGAGGGGTTTATAAAATGAACTTGGTGAGACTCCGGCTCCACATTGAGCTACCGGAGGGACAATGAGTTCTGGTGGCTTCTCCCTGAGCCTGAGGCAGGATCCTCATCAGCCCACAAGAGGGGCAGCGCTAACCCCTGCCCCCACCACTGTCTCCCCTCTGGGGCAGACTCGGCCAGTGGGCATTTTCCTGCAGCCATGTGACCTGAGGCTGGAAGTGGTGACTGTCCCCTGCAGGGCGTGTGCTGACACCGGGCACCTCCCTTCTCTGCTCAGCCCTGAGAAGTTACACTAAATAAGGGAGGGGACGCCCCAGATAGTCAGGGCTGCCGGACATGTGAGGCCTTGAGCTGGAAAGACCTTCACAGTCATCCTCACTATACCCATGAGGGGGATCAATGAAAAGACCATCAGGGCCAGTGATGGCAGAACCTGGACACAGCCGGGACCCTGACTCCCCGTCCCTGCTTGTCCCCTGATGCCTGAGGGAGGACAGAGGCTGAGGATTCCAGGAGAGGAGCTGGACACTCACCTCCTCCTGCTCATTCCTCAGGGAAAATATAGGAAACAAGTGGAGAAATAATTTAGGCCACAGGAAAATATTTTTCTATGAGTATATTTGTTATTCTGGGTTGAATATAATTTACGATATTTGACCATAAGCTTTAAACCCTGATGAGTACATCAACCTAAGTGCCAAGTAGCAGAAGACGTCTGTTTTGTCTAGAAGCACCTCAAATCTCCTCACTAAAGTGTTGTTAATACAGAGGAAAAAAGAGGAAACAATGTTTGATATCAAAAGGACACAGACTTGTGGGCGTCCTGGGTGCTGAGCTGACGTAACACACTGTTGTTATGGAGTGGGGTGGATTTCAGGACAGACACCTCGTGGACATGGCACAGGAGCAGGAGGAAGCTCTCCAGGGTGAGGCCTGTGAGCACATGGGTGAGGGGCCTACTTAGGGTCCACAGTCAACGCAGACACTCCTGTTTCCTCCTGGGGGATCTGCAGAAGATTGATAAATATTTGTGAATGAAACCATGAAAGATACTCAAAGACCTGTTTGGGGGGAGCAGCTGGGCTTAAAATAACATCAGGGGAACATTTGAGTTTCTCTAGTGAAGTCAATAACTTACATTTTTAAGAGAAATGATGATTTTATTTTGGCAAACAACAGTCATGACCGTCAGCCCAGAGAGAGGCCAAAGAACATATAGGATCAGTGAGCTGCAGGGTGAGTGTCCACATCAGGCAGAAGTGGCCTCTGCAGCACAGACAGTGAGGATGGACATCAAGGGCAGAGATGCCTAGAGACCCCTCTCCCAATGGGGACACGGCAGACACGGGGGTAAGGTCACCCAAGGGCCCTATTAGAGCTGCTCTTCTACCTGAGGGAGCAAGTGACCCCCTTCCTGAGACCCACTTCTCTCCTGGGAAGGAGAAGCCACACTTTCCCCTTTGCCTCCAGAGTTGCATGAGCAGTAAAATTGCTCTGTGTGTGCTGTAGGAGGAGAATCATTTCAAGCTTTTCAATAATATTCATTACTAATAATGACATTTCTCAGCTTCCAGAGGAGAAAACTGAACAACAGGTCACTGCCGTGATCTGCTCGGAGTCTACCCAGGGGCAGGACATGGGGCGCCCACACTCATCATCACTCTGACCCTCAGTCTCTTTCTCTCGCGGTGCTGTTGGTCCTGGACGGGATGCTGCTCACCTGAAGCTCCTGGTCTCCAAGGACAGGGTGCCTGTCACTCTGCGTGGCTCTCTGCCAGGGCCATGTGCTCATCCAAGAGTTCTGGCCACCAACCCCTATGTGCTGGGTGAGAGGGGATCAAACTTGTGCTGCAGAGGCTGTGGACAGCTTCATAGGTTGCATCTTAACCTCTTGTGCCACTAGGGAGGCCCAAGATTTATTTATTCATACTTATAAGAACTGTGGTACAGGCCAGAGGTGTGGGGAGTGAGAGAATTCACCAGAGACAGAGTGGGGAGCAGAACAGGCAGACTGACTGAAATACACTGCTGAGGGGAGCAATGAGTGAGACAGGAGAGGTCTGCTGTGCCATGTGGATAGCTCCCTGGTTGGGATCTAACTTATGCTTCAGAGGCTGTGGATAGCTTCACAGTGCTGTGCTTAACCCCTTATACCACCAGGAGACCCAGGCATGAATTTTTGCAGCTTCACTTGTCACTTTCTCAGGCCTGAACAGAGAAGGGGGGTCAGGTAGGTGCAGGACACCACACCCTGCATCGAGCCAGTCACCAGTTCCAATCTCATGTTATGTTAAAACAGGGCAATGTTGGGGACAGTCACTGTTTCTGGGTCCTCATCCATGTGCTCACACTTGGAAGACAACACTCAGGCTCAGGGTGTAAAAGCAACAGGATTTATTAAAAAGGGGAGACTGCAAACAAGGAAGGAGTGTCTAAACCCAGAAATGGCCATCCGTCCTACCTCAGACAGTGTCCTCAGTGTCCAGTGGTCCGAAACAAAGGCTACTCACACAAGCTGTGCTACGACAGCCTGGAGCTGGTGACAACAGGTAAGCAGTGGACCAGTTGCCAACTCCCAGTGGCAGCTGGAGATGATCCCAGGTGGGCTGCTCAGGTGATGCTGCAGCAGCCAGCAACAGCTGTCCAAAGGCCAGGCAGACAGCACCAGACCCTGGACTGGACACTGCCAGATGCAACAGCACCAGGAGATGGTGCCCAAGGGTGACAAGTGGTGGGCAGCTCTCAGAGGAGGCCGGATACAGATCAGCAGTGCTGGTCAGCACTGGTCCAGCAGGCAATGGTGCCAGAGATGCCAGTTTACATCTGATAAAGATGCCATTGTACCAACAGCAAACAGCCTTAGAGAGACTGGACATAAGCCACCAGCAAACAGCTCCTTTAGAAACCCCAGGGACAGCCTGACGATGTTCTCTGCAGGCGAAGATGAACATTGGGGACTGAAGATGAAAGTTGGGGACTGGTGGAGGGAGCTGTCAGGGGTGAAGTCACCACCACATCCTAGCAATGCCCTGGAGGGGGGTCCTGCCCAGCTCCTTACACCTCAAGCCAACCATGAGGTATTTCTAAACCTCAGCCTCTTCTTCAGGTCCAATGCCTTTTCAGTCCTGCTTAGAAACTGCTTCTCCACTGAACCGCATTTACTGAGGTGTTGTTCTGACACTCTTTACTCTGTGTGTGATTTCAATTCATTTATTCTGGGGCTTGATGTTAATTGTCTTCCCATCATCTTGTGTTGTGTATCCTGTCATTCCTGTTACACACATACACATGCACACGCACACACACACATACACACACACACACACACACACACACTCCCCTCTCCTTGGGAACCAGATCCTCACTCAGCACTGGGGTTACTCTGACCCTCTGACTCTGGTTCCCCTCAGAGCCGCCCTCTCTGCAGTGTCTCTACTCAGCGGTGTCTGAGCAGCCCCAGGAGCCCCTGCACCTCCTGCCTCTGCCCTTGTAGGAAACCAGCCCCTCACCCTGCATGACAGTGAGGAGGCAAAGGCAAAGTCAGTGATTGATGGCGGAGACATTTTTTTTTTCATTTCTTTTTCCCCTCATTGTATTATTCAGTTGAGGTAACATTGCTTTACACACTGTATGTGTTCAGAGGCCCAGGGTCACCCCTCTTCAGATGTTTGTTACCACATCACGCCTACCATAAGGGCACCCACAGTCTTCACCATAGTCCACTTGGCCCTCTCCCTACCTTGTTTCCCGCTCTTACCCCCACCCCATACCTTCAATTCCACAGTCATATTTCTAGAGTTTGTTTTGGTTTAGTATCACCTGTGCCTGTTTTGTTTCTTTATATTCCACATATGAATGAAATCATCCAGTATTTAACTTTCTCCTTCAAACTTACTTCACTTAGCATAATCCCATCCATATCTATCCGTGTTGCAAAGTCAGTATTTTTCTTTTTCATGGCTGAGTAGTATTCCGTTGTGTATATAGTTTGTGTTCTTTATCCCCTCATGTGTCGTTGGGCACTTAGGTTGTCTCCATCGCTTGGTTATGGTAGACAGCGCTGCAGTGACCATAGGAGGTGCATATTCCTCGGAATTAGTGTTTTACCTTCTTTGGATAAATACCAAGGAATGGAATCCCTGACCATGGGACAGGTCTATTTTGAATATTTTGAGGAATCTTTATTTGTTTTCATAGGGGCAGGACCAATGTGCTATCCATAGAAAAGAGAGGCTCCAGATTACCACCCCGCCCAAGGAAAGGTGGGGCTGAGCAGGGATGAGAAGCTAAGGAAGAGGAGGAAGATGTGGAGTAAGATGAGGGAAGAAGACTGGAGGAGGCACATGGAGCAGAGAGACGTGTGAAGAAGAAGACAGGCTTGTTCCTCAGGCTTGGACTTGTGCCAGGGAATTGGGGACACAGAAAGAGACACGTGAAAGAAACAAAGACTTGGGCGAGAGGCCCATGGAGACGCTGACAATGGCAGCTGTTATCTTGATGTGGATTTTGATTTTGCTCTTTTCCTTCCAGACTTGCCTGGCCCCTCTTTCCCCTGTCCCATGGGTCTCTACCAGTAGGTGCCTTAGCCTTGTGGCAGGCGTTCAGGCCCCAGTGGGCCTGCTTTGGGCCAACCCTGTTTTGCTGGGCATTTACCCATGAGGGGACGGGTAGCTATGGGTGCTTCACTTGAGAACTATTCTAACTATATTCTTTCTCTTCTCTCTATTGCACACTAATTCTCTATTGCACACTAATTGTATTAAAGTTCTTTTCTATTGAAAGTCTTACGCTTTAGTGTATGTTTTGTCTTTATTCAGCTGATGGCAGATCCCATGTAGAGTGTACAGGTTTGAGGGTCCTGGGAAACCCTCATTCTGCTCACTAACAGGACCAGACTTCATTCCCACCCACCATGTACCAGAGAGAGTTCCTTTTCCTCCACACCCTTCAGTGGGTCATTCTCACAGGTGTAAGGTACCAACTCATTGTGGTTTTAATTGGCATTTTCCTGACAGCACATGACAAACATTTATCCATGTACCTAGTGGCCATCTGTATGTCTTCTTTACAAAAGTATCTATTTAGCTCCTCTGCCTTGTTTTTATTGAGTTGTTTTCTAGTTTTGCAGTTCTTTGTATATCTTGGATAGTAACTCCTTTTTGCATTGATGATGTGCACATATTTTCTCCAACTTGATATAGTCTTTTCATTTTAATGATTTTCCCTCACTATAAAGAAGCTTTTTAGTCTCATGTGATTCCATTGGTTTCTTTTTGCTTTTCCTTCCTTGGAGCACAGAAGACATTAGGGGCAATGAAAATACTCTGCATGATATTCTCATAATGGACACAGGTCATTATACATTTGTCCAACACCCACAGAATGGACAACACCAGAGTGACCCCTGAGAGAAACCATGACTGTGCGACTATGATGTGCGGGTCCCTCACTTGTAACCCACGTGCCATTCTGATGTTAACACGTGATTTTGACATGATTGGTGAAGTTTTATAAATTGAGGAATGAAGTGTAATTTATTTTTGAAAGCATATTTCATGCTGCAAGGACATTTAAATAACACTCAAGGATACGCATAAGTAAGCCATTCCCTTCCATCCCCCAACATCCCAGTCAGCCAGTATCTGCTCAAAACCAATTAGTAATTTATCTTTTCTTTTCTAAAAAAATATATCCATGCTTCTGTCTGGACAATAATGCTTGTTTTCCCGTCAGTAAAGGAGTTCAGGTCACAGAGTGGGGGGAAACATTTGCATATCACAAACTGATAAAGGACTGTATCAAGAATTTACAAATACTGCTTAAAACTCAACGATCAGCAAGAAATAACCCAATTTTAATAAGGACAAAAAACAGTGTTACAAATATAACAAAAAAAGAAAAAATTTATTTCTGGGCCTCCCCTGGTGGTGCTGGTGGTTGAGCTCAGCACTGTTAAGCTGTCCGCAGCCTCTGCAGTGCAGGTTCGATCCCGGCCGGCGGGCAAGAATCCCACATGGCGCGGCAGACCTCTCCTGTCTCACCCGCTGCTCCCCTCAGCAGTGTATTTCATCAGTCTGCCTGTTCTGTTCCCCACTTTGTCTCTGGTGAATCTTATCACCTCCTGTGCATGTGACCTGTACCCCAGTTCTTGTATGCATGAATAAATAAATCTTTTTATTTATTATATTTTATTTATTATTATTTGTAGACATAGCAACTTATGTAGACATAGAAAAATAAAAATATGAACAAATGCTCAATATCACAGTTAAAAACAACAGTGACACCATCACACTGCCATCCAGGGTGTGCACAACAGGAGCCTCATCAGGTTCGTTGTAAAAGATCCTTAGGGGCTGAGAGACACATCAGAGCCATAGGCACTGTCGCTGCCTGGTTGAGAACAAAACAGAACCTGGTCAGAGACGAGACCACAGGAGGGACTGATGAGGGTGGCTCCCCCATGGAGTCCATCTACACTGTCCCCAGGGGCTCAGAGATCAAACCCCTGATCCACACTTACCTGCGGCCTGAGTGTAGCTTCCTCCTTGTCCTCCTGTGGGAAGAAACATCATGTGAGACCAGGGAACAGTCAGGTCAGAAGACCTAAAGGAATCTTTTAATCCTGCACAACAGGGAAGTTTCCAGAACTGTGACTAAAGACCCACGTCAGGACTGGGAAAAATGAAGAAAGGTGAGGGGGGACTGGACCAAATGCCCTCTGGGCAACACACGTGTGTGTGTGGATGGTACTTCCCATTAACCAGGCAGGGCAAGTTCTCCCTGGGACATGAAAGCCCTCGGTGGACAAGATCCCCCACTCCCTTCCCTACCTGAGTGCTTCTTCCTCCACATCACAGCTGCAGCCACCGCAGCTCCAGTGAGCACAGCTCCAAGGAGAACCAGGCCAGCAATGATGCCCCCAGTGGGGCTAGAGGACTGAGGAGGAGGCACTGGAAGGGAAGGGAAGATCATAACCTGAGCCCCAGACCTTATCCTGACCCTCTGAAGGGCTCCAGAAGGGCTCCTGATGGCCCTGAGAACAGCCTCAGTGCCCACATCCTCCTCCTCACCCCATCTCAGGACTTGGGGCTCCAGCAGACTTTCATGCTGCACATGGCACGTGTATCTCTGCTCCTCTCCAGAAGGCACCACCACAGCCACCCACTTCTGGAAGGTTCCGTCTCCCCCAGGCCTGGTCTCCACCAGCTCCATCTCCTGGGTCAGGTCCTCCCCATCTCGCTGCCAGGTCAGGGTGATGTCCGCAGGGTAGAAGCCCAGGGCCCAGCACCTCAGGGTGACCTCATACTCAGAAATGGGGTGGCGGGTCATGCGTGTCTTTGGGGAATCTGAGGTGGTAAATCAATAAACTCACTTTGTGTTTCCTCCATGGACACTTAGGTATCCTCGTGAGACCATCCTCACAATGGACAAGACAACTGGTGTGGCAGGAGTGACAGGGGTGAAGGATGCCCTGAGCAAACTCCATACAGGTTTTGTGGACTCCACCCCCACGACACTGGGAACTACAAATTCCACGATCACCAAAGGGAAGGTTGGGAGGACCTGAGGGTGGAGTTAAGCAACTGGGCTCTCCGTTTGGGTATTTAACTGGTCATGTGGCCGGGAGTCTCTGGCTTGGCCACGAGGTGTGCTAGGTTTTCGCCACCTCTGTGGGTCACTGGGATTCCAGGTCAGCGGAACAGGTAGGATGCAGTTATGAACTTATCTCCCTCTTTTTCTCCCTGAGTTATTCATTTCCCATTTCCCCTTCCTGTGTAAATAAACCTTTTATCAACCTTTTGTGTGTGTCTGCAGTTTAGCATTCATAAGTCCCCTTTAAGCGCGCAGGTGAGGACCCACAGTCAGGAAACCCCATTTTATATTGGGGTTTGCCCTGTAACAGCTAGAAGCATAAAATGTAAAAAACAGGCTAATCTGGGGAATCTGTGAGATTCTCCTATTCCTTAGAAAGTTCTAGAATGAGGAGGAAAGCCCAGGGTAGGATGAAGCAGAGGGAGTGGAACACAGACTTTTTATTCCTGACCTGGGTGGAAGGTGAATGACACAGAAAAGCAGGAATCACATAACTGACAATGTTCTCAGACCAGAAACAAGACTGAGAGAGAAACTCGTGGTTCTCAAACAGGCCCCTGGTCAAAAGGACCCGGTGACGTGTGATGTCAGGGACTGTCTGTCTTTCTCAGGAGAGACGGGACCCTTCACTGTCCTTCAGGAGAAGCCGGAGTCTCTGGGAGTCTCTCTAGTGCAGAACATGAAACCCAGGGGAGTCCCCCTCTAGGGACTAGAGAGAGGACTCATTTCCCGCAGTGACTCCAGGCAGGGGGGGACCGGGAGGCCTCCAGGCCCCTCTTACCCGCGCGCTGCAGAGTCTCCTTCCCGTGCTCCAGGCATGTGCGCAGCCACCTCAAGTACCTGTCCTCCAAATTGTTCCTGAATCTCTCTGCCATATTCAGGGCCTCCCATTCGCGCCAGGTGATCTGAGCGGCTGTGTCCACCGCGGTCCAGGAGCGCAGGTCCTCATTCAGGGCCAGGTAATCGGCACCGTCATAGGCGAACTGACTGTACGCGCGGAGGAGGCTCCCGTCGGGCGCCAGGTCGCAGCCAGACATCCTCTGGAAGGTGTGAGAGCCTGTCCAGAATGAAACCGGGTGAAAGTCCCGCGGGCTGTTCCCGGGCAATTGCAGAGAAGCCTGGAGGGGGAGACCCTGAGCGACCCCCGTCCGTGGGGATGGGGGTGCTGACCCGGCCCGGACCCGCGCCAGCTCACCGGTCTCGCTCTGGTTGTAGAGGCCGCGCAGGGCGTGCAGCTGCGCTCCATACCACAGTATGCGGTCCCTTAGGATCCGCGTCCTCCAGTCCCACTCCTCCTGCTCCTCCTGCTCCACCTGCTCCGCCCAGGGCGCCCGCGGCTCCAAGCTCTGGCCCGGAGAGTCGCTGTCGAAGCGGTTGAACAGCGTGTCGTCCACGTAGGCCACCGAGATGAAGCGGGGCTCCCCGAGGCCGGGCCGGGACATGGCGGTGTAGAAAACCCTCAGGGAGTGGGGGCCTGGGGGCGGGAGGGGAGACCCGGCCTATTCTTCTCCCCTTCGGGGGCTCGAGTCCCAGGGGGCGCCCAAGAGACAGAAAGTGGGTGAAAGACGAGTGAGAGTGAAAAGCGGCTGCGGGACGAAAATGGCCGGACTCGGGGGGCCAGAGGAGGCTGGGGTCTCGGGGGACGGAAAGGGGCCAGGACGGGGCGGGGCCGAGGTGGGGGGACAACTAGGGCGGCGGCGAGGTCGCGCCTTTCCCACGCCCGCCCGCGCCCTCGCTCCCGCCTCTGGGAGCGCCCTGTCCCCTCCCGACCCGCACTCACCCGCCCGGGTCTCCCTCGGGGCCGCGGCCACCGCGAGCAGGAGCAGGAGGGCTGCGCCCCCCATCCCCCAGGACGCGCCTCCACCCGGGCTGGGGAGACGGAGTCCCGGCGGGCGGGCGAGGGCTTTGGAACGGGAGCCGCGGGGCTGCTGATTGGCTGCTCTGGAGACCTCCAGGCAATGGGGAGTGAGCCCTGGGGTGAGTCACCAGTATCCAGGAGGGAGGACCTGACGCAGGTTGTGAGAAGTGAAACTGGGGAGATGAGGAAGCCCTGACAGTCACCTTCCAGCCCCAGACAGGCCCTGGGGACTGAGACCTTGAGAGCCACACCCCGAGACCCTCCTCTCCTGCACCAAGACCTTTGTCACTGTTGCCTCCCTGAATCCAGGCCCAGGAACTGGGTCAGCGATTCTCAAACATTTTTCTTTCAGGATGTCTCTACAGTCTCACAAATTATTACCGATCCCATGCATAATTTTTTATGTGGGTTATAGCTTTAAATATTTACTTTACTAGAATAAAACCTTTCAAAAGGATGTTATTATGCTGGGAGCCATGCTACTTAGAACAAGGAAATGACAACCCTCAGGCTAAGTTCATCCTTGTAAATACAATGAAAAACCAGCCACATTCATTTGTTAATTGTCCTTGGCTATCTCCTTGCTGTAGTGCAGATTTTAGTAGTTGCAAAAGAAACTACAATATATGGTAAATAAAGTTTGAATTACTTATTCCTTGATGAGAGACAAATTTGTTAATCCTTGTTCTACAGTCATGATTTGTAAACATTCGAGTGCAGCTTTTCTGGCATAGGGAGGGTGAAGAAAGAGATCAGAACCTGTGTCCTTCCCTTATAAGCTCTCTGAATCTACATAAAATAAGGGAACTTTTTAGAGTTTGAAAATCAGTGAATTTATCTTTAATTGCCCAACCAATATTAGCTTGCTAATGCTGTTAATAACATTTATATCAGAAATAATAATAATTCAGGGTCAGTGATATAAGCAATGATTGGATAGTTAGTTAAGTTGAACAAACATTATTAAGCACTCTTTGTGGTGGAACTGTTAGGGGGAAGGGATGTCCTGAGCTAATCCCATACAGGCTTTGTGGACTCCAACCCCACTCCAGACCAAAGCCATCAAGACATTGGGAAAGACAAATCCCGTCACCACCAAAGGGAAGGTGGCTGGGACCTGAGGGAGGAGTTAAGCAGCCAGGTTGGGTGTAAAAACCAAACACGTGGGCCTTGGGGTCTCTCACTCTGTCGCTCCCCTCCTGACTTCAGGGCTCCTGGCTTGCGGCCAGCTCTCAGAGTGCCATTTGGGATTCCTGATCGGCGGATGGGTAGGAAGCATTTAAAACTTTGTCTCCCATTTTACTCCCTGAGCTGTACATTTCCTCATTTGCCCTTCCCTTGTAAATAAACCTTTTATTAACCTTTCGTGTGTGCCTGCAGTAGAGCATCGATTAAGTCCTTTTAAGTGCGCAGGTGAGGACCCACAGTCAGGCACCCTGTTTTGTATCGGAGCTGCCCTATAACACCCCTAGAGTGTGGGGGCAGCAGTGGGTGTGCCCTAGAGAGAGAGGGTGCAGCCATGGGCATACCTCCAGAGAGTGGGGGCAGCCGCAGGTGAATCCCCAGAGTGAGTGGGGGAAGCCACAAGTGTTCCCCCAGAGAGAATGGGGGCAGCCATGGGTGTAGCCCCAGAGAGGGTGGGGGATGCCACAGGCGTGCCCCCAGAGAGAATGGGTGCAGCTGTTACAGGGCAGCCCCGATACAAAACGTGGTACCTGACTGTGGGTCCTCACCCAGGCGCTTAAAAGGACTTATCAGTACTCTACTGCAGGCACACACAAAAGGTTAATAAAAGGTTTATTTACAAGGAAAGGCAAATGAGGAAATGTACAGCTCAGGGAGAAAAGTGGGAGACAAAGTTTTAAATGTGTCCTACCCAATCCGCTGATCTGGAATCCCAAATGGCACTCTGAGAGCTGGCCGCAAGCCAGGAGCCGTGAAGCCAGGAGGCGAGCTAGAGCGTGAGAGACCCCAAGCAACCTTCCCTTTGGTGGTGGTGGGATTTGTCTTTCCCAATGTCTTGATGGCTTTGGTCTAGAGTGGGGGGTGGAGTCCACAAAAGCCTGTATGGAATTATCTCAGGACATCCTTTCCCACTGACACAGCCACGGACATACCCCCAGGGAGAGTGGGGCAGCCACAGGCTAATGCCCTACTTTTTCGGGGCATGCCCACATTGAGGAGTAACTCCCCTGGGTTTTTTTTTTTTTTTTTTTTTTTTTTTAAGATTTATTTATTTATTGATTGATTGATTTATACATACATTCATACAAGCACTGGGTACAGTCAGAAGCTCGGGAGGGTGAGAGAATTCACCAGAGCCAGAGCGGGGAGCAGAGCAGGCAGAAGGACCGAAGTACACCGCTGAGGGGAGCAGCGGGTGGCAGGAGAGGTCTGCGCACCATGTGGGACCCTCCTCCGGTGGCCGGGGAGCAGCCGGGGATCGAACCGGCGCTGCAGAGGCTGCGGGCAGCTTCACAACCCAGCGCTCAACCCCTGCGCCACCGGGGAGGCCCTCCCCTGGGTTTAAACTTCCCTAAGGCCCTACTTGCTATCTGCACCTGTCATTCTCTTTTTCTGGATGGAAAGGAAGGCTGTCTCAGAATCTGGAATCTTTTCATTTTTAAGAAGATTTATTTATTTATGCATACAAGATCTGGGGTACAGGCCAGAGGTGTGGGGGGTGAGAGGATTCACCAGAGACAGAGTGGGAAACAGAACAGGCAGATTGACTGAAATACACTGCTGAGGGGAGCAGCAGACTAGTCAAGGTCTGCTGCCCCATGTGGGTATCTCCCTGGCTGGCACTCGAACTTGTGCTGCAATGGTTGTGGAGAGCTTTATAAGTTGCATCTTAACCCCTTGAGCCAGCAGGGAGGCCCCAGAATCTGGGATCCTTAAGTGGCATGTTTCCAGATGGGCGGAGGATTTGAAAATTCAAAGGCTTGGGTATT